>NW_020455450.1:798859-849295 GCF_003342845.1 Nothoprocta perdicaria
GGGATGCAGGGATGCTCGGGGCCGGTCCCCTCGTGTGCTCGTGGGGATGCAGGGATGCTCTGCTCGAGCATCCCGGCGGCAGGGGGTCTGCAGGGGTGCTCTCTGCGGGACGCCGCTTGCAGCCCAGGATCAGGGGGCCGTCTGTCTCTCTCCTTGCAGCGGGTGGGCTTTCTTATTATTAATAATAAAAGAAAAAGAGAGGCTGGTTGTAACTGCGGCGCTCGGAGCCAGCGCCTGACAACTCCCGTCTGCCCGGGGGGCACTCGGTGCTGCCTGCGCCTTGACGAGCTCCCCGGGGACACGAGCGGGGAGGAAGGGGTGGCCGGGCTCTGCATTTACCCCCCTGGCTGGGCAGCCCTGAGCCCTCGGGCTCTCGCAACCCCCCGAATTGCGCTGGGGGTGTCGAGGAGGGAGGGTTTTAGGTGGAGGCAGCCAAAGCCGCAGGAAGGTGGCGATAGCGGCGGGGTCCCTGGCACCGACGGCCCCCGGGCCATCTGCGATGCTCCGAGCCCGGCCCTGGTGCCCTGCACGGCTCCCTTGCAGCCCTGCGCTTGCATGAGCCGAGACACACGCGGGGGGTTTGGCCCCCTAGGACCTGCAGGGACCCGACAGCCACCCGTGCAGCGACTGGAGCTRAAGCTCCAAAACCTCCTTTTTGCAGCTGCTGCTATTCCAATATTTCCTTATTTTCTTGCTGTGGAAGGGGGCAGCRGGGTGGTCGAATCCCGTATGCTCGSTACCACTGTTTTAAGGCGCTACGGCGGGTTTAAGCCCAGCGTTGGGCCTGGGGACGGAGCCCAGCGTCTGGGATGCGCCTCCCCTCGCCCGAATCCAGAGYGCGGCGCCGCCGGAGTTCTCCGGGCGCCCGAACAAGCGGCTTGATTGCGATTGCACCTTAATTGGCCCCCGTCAGCACTTTGCAGCACGCGGCGCTGGCGCGCAGGCGCCGCCGGCCCCCCGCTTCTGCCCGGGCCCCCCGGAACTGGCGCTCGTCTCCCACCCGTTTTACCCCGTTTCTCTGCAGGAATTTGCGTTTTTTTTTGCATTCTTATAGCGGAGCTTTGCTGGCGACGGCAGGTTTTTTTTTGTGTGTGTGTGTGTGAAAAAGGAGTTTATTGCTAAAGTGACATGTCAGCAAATCTAAGAAACCTCTCTCCCATCTCAGAATCAGCTTAAAGTGGAAAAAAAAAAGTCATATGCATATTTTTTTTATATATATACATTCTGAGTGCAATTTCCATCCGAGATGAGACAGGCTCCTGATTGCTGCGCTGGAGAAGGGTTTCCCTTTATAGCTCTCCTGCTGGAACCTCTGCCTAGGGTTCATCAGCATCTATGGAGCTGCCTGGGCTTTATATGCAAAGCGAGGGTGCAGGGCAGCAGATGGATGGATGGATGTGGCAAAGTTGACTTTGCGGCTTGATTTTCCCCCAAAAAAGCAGTGTCAGGGAGATGGGGACGTGGCCCGGAGGTGGTGGCACCTGTGGGGACAGCGCAGCATAGGGAAGGACACATGGGTCAAGCAGGAGACAGGCACGTCCAGCTCCGCATGCCAATGAGGACGGAGCAAATAAGGAATAAAACCACCTTCCAACACGAGCAGCTGGTGAAATATCACAGGTTTTTTTTTTTTTCTGCTTTCTCTCTCTCCCGGAGATGGGAGATTTTGACCGACTCTGCGCCTGCAGCCCGCAACGGCTCTGACACCTGCGTCTGTTTTATCAGACACATGCAGAGCGCCGGACACGGTCCAAACATTCATTACTTTGGATTTCAGAGCCTGCTTTCGGGTTGGTTTTTTTGGTTGTCTGCTTGTTTTTTCGCAGCAGGGTCATTATTTTTCCGGCTCTCCGTTCTCCACTCAGCAGAATCAGGATGTTTCTCAGGCTTGTGCTTTTTCTGCATCCTTTTTACATCCTTTTTTTTTGCATTATAACCCTAATAAGAAGGGTGAGATGCAGCAGTGAGGAAAGCCAGATTCTCAAAGGTGTGAGAAGGACACAGAAGCGCATTAAGAAAGATCCAGATCTCCCAAATACTCCCCGCCTCTCAAAACTTGGTGCTCATCTCATTACATAAGAAGATGCAGAATGTTATTACCCAAAATTAGACCTTTTGGCACAATTTTTAAACAGAAATCGGTTCCTTTTCTATCTGGAAAATGTTTAGTTCAGAATCTCCTTGTTGGGACCAGTGCAGACTTGGTTTTGGTGGGGAAAATAATCCCCCCGCTCTCTCCATTTAAACTTTTATGGCTTTATGCGTTCGCTGAGGCACGTTGTCAAAATTCATAGGAAACATTTTGATTCAGCAGCGGAGAGAGTCGTGGTTGTAGCGCGCCTTGTGGGAAATAGCGCAATTTTGGGTTCATTCATTTTCGGAAGCGTAGGAATTCTGCACTTGTTGGCTTTTCCCCTTAGCTATAAAACCATTTCCTGCCTTTGCACCTTGGCAGCCTGTGTTTTAGGGGGATTTTAGGGGGATTTTGGGGTTTCTTTCCATGCAGCGGGGCTGGACACGCTCAGGTCTCAAGTGCAGCGATGGGCAGTCGCCCGGTGCCAACAAGACAGGGGCTTTGCACGGGGCCAAGGCAACTTTTGCTTCCCTCAAATCCATCACGGCATTGCTCCCATCATCCAGTAGGATGTGATGGAGAATCCGCCCGGATTGCGCTTTGCTGCGAGCTTGCACGAGCAAATGCTTTTGCATTGGAGCCTGTGCTCTTGTGCTAGTGGTTTTGGCAAGCTGGGTCTCTCTGGGGTGGGAATGGGTCTCTCTGGGGTGGGAATGGGTCTCTCTGGGKTGGGAATGGGTCTCTYTGGGGTGGGAATGGGTTGGAAGCAGAGGTTAGATGCTCTTCTGTCCCCATACTTGATGAACCCAATGCCGCGTGGCTCCCATCCTTTCCATGCGCGCCTATGGATACCCTGGAACTCCGGGTGACTTTCTCCTGGTCCTGCTTTGTGGCTGGCCCTCTCTGCGGGTGGGATAGGCCCACGGGGCCTCTCTCTCCAAGCCGCTGTAAAACCAGCTCCATCTCGAGCAAACGGTCCTGTCCYCGCTGCCGGGGGCGGTGAAGGATGCGCCCGAGTCACCGCCGGTGATGGAGCGGGCGGAAAAGGCGGCGCGAGACACAACTGCCCRCTCGTTTTTAATCGCCCGGGCCATTTGCTGCTGCGGAGCCTTAAGGAGCCGCTTCCTCCTCCTCTCCCTCGCCTTCATCCATCACTGCTGCCAGGCGCCTGGACCGCAGGGCCGGAGCGATTCCCAGGTGCGAATGCAGGCTGCGAGCATCCAGGAGCAGGGAAAAGCTTCGTTTTCCTAAGGATACGGAGCAAAAACAGAGCCCCTGCTCTATGTATTTGCCTTCCAGGCTGCGCTCTTGCATCCTCATCCTCATCTTCACCATCCTCCTCCTCGGCGCGCGTTTTTGCTGCGCTGTGAGCTGCTGTTGTGCCCACGAGGATGTTTCTTTCTGTGTTGCTCCTCTGTCAGCTTTAGTTCAAAGGCACCCCCCTGGTTCTTTATGTTACCTTTTTGCACAAAAACAAAAGAAAAGCGAAAAAAATCCAAAAAAAAACACAGTTTCCTGCAATTGCCAGCTCAGGGCTTGGTATAAAGATGTGGAAAAATTTGCTAGTAACTAGGCCAAGTAAACCCTTCAAAACGCTGATAATCAGCAGCGAGGCCCCGTGATGCCTTCGCTCCCTTGCGAACGCTCCGTGACAGCACATGCCAGGCAAAGAAAAGAGGGAAAATGAGGGAAAAATCCTGCATTTCCCAGGTCCAGATGGACGTGCCCCCGGGCAGGCACGGGTTTGGCAGGTCTCGCCAAGCCAAGTGCAGCAGCACGGTGCAGAGCTGGTGCAGAACCCCTTGAATGAGCGTTTTCTTCCCTCCAGTGAAGACTAGTGGATATTTATCCCTTAACCTGATTCCAGATGTGCTGCATCCTGCAGATGTGCCAGGCTGTGCCTTTCAAGCCTCTCCCGGTGACATCCTCCTGCTATCACAGCCTTGTATCTCCTCCTGGAGAGGGAGTGCTGGCCAAGGCGCAGCCAYGCAGGCAAAAACGTGTCAAAAAAGGGCTTTTTTTGCCAGTGCAAAGCTGAAAGAATAAGGTTGCAGAAGCTGCTGCCCCTCGGGGATGTCGCGCACCAGCGGGCTCGCCCGGCACCCGCTGCTCCTGGAGCAGGTGCGGAGCTGCGGGATGCGCAGGGCTGCGGGACGTGCAGGCGGCAGCTCCTGCCGTTCTGCTCTCCCACAAACCCGCCGTTTTCCCTGCCCGCTTGGAGTCCCACATCGCTCCCGTTCCGCCCCGTTAACCGGTCCCAAAGAGGAGCCCGGGAGCTGCCTCTTGGCTGGGCTGCAGTGGGGAGAAAGATAGGGGGCATTTTTATTTTATTTTATTTTATTTTATTTTATTTTATTTTATTTTATTTTATTTTATTTTATTTTATTTTATTTTATTTTATTTTATTTTATTTTANATTTTATTTTATTTTATTTTATTTTATTTTATTTTATTTTATTTTATTTTATTTTATTTTATTTTATTTTATTTTATTTTATTTTATTTTATTTTTTCTATCCTATTTTAATTTATTTTATTTTATTTTATTTTTTTCTATCCTATTTTAATTTATTTATTTTATTTTATTCTTTATTATTCTATATTATCTTACCTTATTCATCCTTTCAAGCATTGCAGCCAACCGCCAAGGGACTACGGGACAAACCGCCACCCTTTTAAAGCTGATTTTTGGCATCTCCGGCACCTCCCACCAAGGATTTTTGGCCAGTTTTGGCCCTCACCTTATCAGGAAACCTTGTTAACAGTCCCTCAGATGCAGAGAAAAGGCAAAAAACACAACAGCGAGGACAAAAAAAAAGCCAGGAACTCGCTTTTCCCAAAGTTCCCCATGCTGCAACAGGAAAAGCAACGGAGATAAAAGAAATAAAAGAGCGGGCGAGGGAGGGGGGCAGATGCATTTAGGAGCTCTCAAGCGAACAGCATGCAACTCTGGTTTTATTTTTCCTCCTTAGCCTTTGAAACCGAACAAGGGCCCGGAGCCGTCTCGGCAGATGGACAATGTTCGTGCCTTAACCACTTAACAGCCATTAGCCTAATTTCGCGCGCTGGAGCCAAATTAAATAATAAGTAAGAGGCTATGAAAAGCTGGTTTGGAGCCYGCGTTGCTGCCTTGCACTTGATAACCTTCTCGTAAACAGATGCTCCCTCTCTACCCTATTAACCTTGGCCGGGCGCTTGGGTAGGGGGGTCCTTGGTGGAAGGTGCTGCGGGTCCCCGCAGCCAGGGATCGGTTTTCCCCCGCTTTGCCCCGAAGCATGAGCAGGAGAGCTGTTTTCGTCCCCCAAAAAGAGGAGTTTTATTTATTAAAAAGCCATTTTCTTCCATTAGGAAGGGCTGCTGATGGGAAATAGGTGAGCAGCTCCTATTAGCGCATGACACGCTCATGAAGTGCCACATCCTCGGGGTCATCCCTGCTTCATGCCCATGATATTCCCAAGCCCACGGCCACCTCCTGAGCGGGTTGGCAAAGGTGGCAACAAGGATGGAGCTCGTTGGATGCAGCCTTTTGCTCGCAGGGCCTCTTCTCTCTACCTAGCTGCCTGTCTTGAGCAGTCTTCCAGGTACTTAATGTCTTGGAGCCATCTGCTCCTCTGTCAAATGCAGTTAAAATTGGCCGGAGGCTTCCCAAATTATTGGGGAAGGTTGCGAGATGGGAGGCACAGAGCATAAGCTCCCGCCGGTGGGAGCCCAGGCTAAAAATACCTCCGGGTACATTATTTGGAAGCAAGACAGCTGGGAAACCGGGGTTGGATGCAGCCCTTTCCAAAGGTGGGGCGTTTGGAGCGCGGTGCTTTTGGAAAGGGCTTTTGGAGTCTTCCCTTCCCAGTGCCCGGGAGGGCTCCACGGCGCGGATTGCCCCCGGGAAATGCCGGGAGGGTTTTGTTGGGGAGCCCGGGTGACAAGAAGCATGTGGAGAGGCTTCGTGCCGCGCCGCTGGCACGCGCGGAGCGGGCGGCTCCGTCTGCGCGCGCCACATGGTCCCGCTGTGCCCGCTCGCCCGTGGCATCGCCAAGCGCCAGGCAGGCGCCAGGAACGTGCCAGATCCCTGGTCAAGCAAATACATTCCTTTTGCTTTCCCCCCTCTTTTCTCTCCTGCTACTCTCCGCTTTAGCTCAGGAGGAGCGAAGGGGTTGGGAGAGGAGGGGGAAGGATGGGAAGTAGGAATAAAGCCCCCCTAATCCAACCCATTCCCAGTGCGGATCTGTGTTTCAGTAGGCCTCCTCTTCACTTAATGAGCTTAGATGTCCGACGGTGCTTCCGTGAATCTGTCGGGGAAAGGTGCATGGGAGCAGCTCTAAATGCTATATCTAAATATATATTCAATATTAAATCTCCGATGTCTCCAGCATTCTCAGTGAATCTTGGAGTGTTTTGTTTATTTGCTTCTCCCCCTTCTCTTTGGTGCTCCGGTTGCTCATCGCTGGCTGTCACTGCGCGGCTCTTCCGTAATTGTGTTTTGCATTCAACGGCGGAGTTTTCTTTGGGGGCTTTCTTTTTAATATATTGTTTATGAAAAAAAGAAAAAAAAAAAAAGAGCCTGATTTTGGAGAATGCTGTCGGTTTGCAGCAGAACGTTTCTGCAGTGAAGGGAAAGGACTCAGGAAAGTGAAGGAACGAGCAAGGAAGAGGGGGAAGAAAAGACTCTGGGCAGAGAAGAAACTTAGTATGTGGATGCAGGATGTGTTGACATGGATTTTTGCAGGAATACTGCGATTGGGAATGGCCTGGTCTGGGTGGATTGAAGAAGCTGGAAATGGAAACGCAGGGAGCCGTGGGCTCTGGGCTTGGTTGCTTTCCTGATCAGTAGTATATATATAAAAAAAGCGCATTAGGGAAAGAGAGTTTGAATTAAAGAGTGCCTGGAAGTCAGGACCATCTCTGTTTGTTTTGCTTCCCTTAGCAGAGCCCTTGTAAAGTTATTACGAAGCCTTAATGGATTGGAGATTTTTCTCCAGCAGATTTTAAGGGGTCAACGTGACCCCCCCCACGCACCCAGTCCGATTTAGGGCCCGTGGGCAAGGTAGATCATCAGGTGCACGAAATCCGTGTCCTGGAAGGGAAATTCCAGCAATATCCTTGCTGGAAGCTCGAGCTCTGGTGGCAGCGTGAGTGATGACGAGTTGATTGCGGGTTAATGAATATGTGCAATTACTCCAGGTGGACTGCAACAAGATGTATTTTAAGGAGAGCGAGCTTTCCCACTTTGGGGTATAAACTATCACTGCTAATGTTTGTAGAGGCCGGTAGGGTTTGGTATTGGGCTCATGTAGAAATGGGTCTCTCAGGCGAGATTTGTTTCTACGGCTCTGATAGGACTTTAAGACGCTTAGGGCCATTTGGTTGGCAGGAAGAGCAACAAGAAAACAAGCCCCCAGATTCCTTCAATATTAACCCCTTCCAAGCTGGAGATATAGCTCCCCAGGTAGTATCCTGTCTTGTATTTTTTTTTTTTCCTGAACTTTCTGGAAATCTGCAGTAGCAATCAAAGCAATTAGCTGTAATTGCAGAGAGACTACCTTGCAAAGGTGGGACGCAGAAATAGGCAGGTAATTATGRTGAGTTATAAATGGCTGGTTATTTACATCAGGAGTGATGCGCAGGGATTTAGTTATTGGAAGCGTGAACTAGTGGTTAGAGCAGAGGACAGGGGCTTGGGGTCAATGCACGTTTGGGTTCACCTCTATGTTGAACTTCTTCCTGCCTGAGACACGAGAATATGTATTTACCACCTCAGGAATACAAGCAAAGCATTAGGGTCTTTAAGAGCTGTCTGATGTCTTCAAGTATAATGGAAAGGCTTATTTAGTGAGGCATAGATGTGAAGAGTCATGGCCTTGACCACTGCTTGGTCAATGGTGAGCTGCTCTCTCCAGGCTGTGGTGTCCTGCAGATGGGTTGGACCCCAGAGATGCCCACCTTGCTGATGTACAGGGAGGAGAAAACTTGCCTTTTGGGTCTCGTGTCATCCTGAGCAATTGTTGTGGCAGAAATAGGTGCTTCTACTTCTCAGTTGGGCTAACCATACAGCARTTTAGTCCCGTGCTTCTCCAGAGTGAATTAGTTGCAAGGAGAACCTCGGGTTACCCCCGTCGCCACTGCAAAGTCCTTTGTAGMCATCATGCTCTGAAGTTGCTTTAACATTGGGGTTTTAAGTGCCGTGACACATGCAGGAGGCCGCCTTCCACATGGCGGTGACAAGTGTCCTGCGAGAGGAACCATTAAGGAGAGCAGCTTGGGATCGCGGTGCCAGCGGTCCCGCTTTGGGAGGCGAGCCACTTTGCTGGCCACGCCGGATTTCCTGGCCCTGCTCTCCYCTAGGGAGCTTTAAACCTTCCAGTGCCCTGTGGCTTGGTGGTACTTAGCAACAACAAGATTTCAATTATTTAAGGGGAGAGGAAGACAGGAAAGCCATTAAGACGGGACCATCACATGCACCAGCAGGAGATAGTGGCACTTTCCGTCCTCCCAGCTGAGCACGTTCCTTGCATTTCATTGACTTGTCATCCTAGCAGGTAGCTTTCTTTAATGCAAAGTCATTGCTGTCAGTGTCTGGTAGGTGTCGTYGGGATTTTTTCTAGACCTTTCCTGCATGTTTTTCTGTCATCTGTCCCAAACTGCCGTGTGGGTTTGCTAAATACCGGGAGTTTCACCCCGTATTCTGGTTTCCCTGGCAGGGAGAGCAGCTCATCAGCTTGTCCTGTTGGATCTGTCATGCCAAAAGGCAACGCCTAARTAGAAATTGGCTTTAATTGCAGCTTAAATGGAAAAAGAGAGCGTCGCTGTCAGAAGAGCCCAGCTTGGGGACCTCCCCTGTTGGCCTAGGCCACCCCAACTGGTGACCAGAGGCTCTTCTCCGGTTCCTGGGTTCTTTTCCCCACTCAGGGCAATACGTTTGATTTATTGCTGCTATAACTGAAAATAGTCTTGGCGCAGCAGGAGAATTAAAAACATGCGTGGCATGTATATGATACCAAATAACTAATCTTTCCTGACATTTACTGTCAATCATGGTAAAAGAGAAGATAACTAACTCTGCCTCTCATGTTCTGTGGTCTACAGTCTTCAGTCATGAAGATAAATGTCAGGCATCAGCTGTCCTTTAGTGCAGCCCTATTCTGGCAGGCGGCAACGTTTCGACAGATTTTTGTGCTGGAAGGTGAATTTTTGCCGAGCCTCGAGAACACATCAAAATCTTTGGGGCTTTCTGCCAAAAAGAAGGTTCTGGTCTCAAAGGAGAAGGTCTCGGAGCCAGGTAGAGCTTGAGAGGGAGCCCTCGTGCCCTTGCGACTCGGGTGAGGTGCTGATGTCCTCGCCGTTGCTGTCACTGCAGTCAATCTGACGTGCCATCCCTGTTCTCGTGACAGTTGCGTCAGATTTTACATGCAGAGCCCATTTTTTGGGTCGTCTGACATCGTTTTACAATTCATGCTAGGTTTTGCAAATTATTTGGGGTGGGAGCGGAGAGCTTGGAGGAAAAAAAAGAAGGGATGAGCGGAAAAAGGGCCTTTTATTTTGAGTGTTTCATTTGCAGTGAGGAGGAAGAAGAGCAGGTTTTGTATTTTTAAACTGAGATGTTGAACTGGGTTGTTTGGGAAGGGGCGTTAAGTGCAGGAGGGTTGAGTTGAGCCCCAAAGCGGGAAAAATCCCAAAGCAGGAAAAGTCAGAACRGATTTGTTTTTCTTCAAGGGAAAAAGGGGGAAAAAAAACAGAGAAAAATGAAGCATTTTCCAGGCGTATTCTGCATGCAGCAGTGCCAGAGGAGGGACAGGAGCACAAAAAGGGGCAGAAATAGGAACGTGCCCACGTTTAACCACWCAGGGAAAGCAGCAGAGCTGCTTCGGAGGCCCAGGTGTCAGAGAGACCCATTTATTGGCATTTACAAACACTGTGTCCCTGATCGAGGTGCCGCAAGGGCAGAGTTAGCATTGCTATTATTAATAATAAATAACAGCGCGGTAAAATAGGCACTTGTGTAGGCTGTGTCATTTAACGTCTCCCCCTGTGCTTTACAGAGGAAAAAATACTGTAAGTCCATGTTGAGACAGGGCTGATGGCGAGATGGGGCGGCTCATCCTTTTCCTCTTTGCATCCTCGCTTTTGCTTTTGGCAGTTATATTTCCCAGTTATATTTATGTTATGGTTACCGGAATATGTATATTTCTATTATAATATAGATTGTACGTATATTRCCTTGTAATTTTGGGTGTTCTCCAGGGACTCGCTGGGCTATAGTCACCCCGAGGTTGTGTTGGTCCACGTGGGTTTTTTTCCCTGTGTGGAATAAAGCAGGGGCAGGGAATGACGCTGGGAATGGCTGTCCCATAGCGGAGCTGAGCTCGCTGCAAATAGAGCTGTCAGCGCCTTGCCAGAGAGCTGCCGGCCATCGATAAGGCTTTATCAGGGGGATAAAGATAGAGGTGGCGATAAGCAAGGAGGTTTTGCCATGAAATCCCCCCTCGCGGCCGCCCAAAACACGCCGTGTCATGTTGACTTCTTCATTTCAGCGCCGTGGTAAATGCCAGGGCTGGAAAATGTTATTTATGGGGGAAGCTAATGAAAAAATGGCCAGCGGAGCCAAGGCTTCACCCAAAGGATAGGAAGAGCTTTTGTAGCGTCTTAATTAAAGGGAGGTAAGACGGAGCCTTGCGACGCCATCTAACATTGTTGGGGAGGCTAATTCTCCCCAGTATTGAATTAAAAATTAGGAACATTTAATAAGCAGGGTTTGATACCCCCTGAGTAATGGCTTTAGGCTCAGCCTTTCTGGCTTTTTGTGTGTTCCTGGAAGTCTGGCTCGTGTTTCCCATCATTTCTCATCAGCTGGGGGAACATGACTATTTTTTTTTTTCTTTTAATAGGAAATTTTGTAAGGGCGTGATTGGGGAAGCTTTAAGCCAAAAAAAAAAAGTGAAATATGACCAGAACTGGTGATGAAATATGACCAGAATTGGTGATGAAATAGTAGCTATTTTGGCTCCTTGTACCAATGCGGAAGAGAGCGAAGGGCTTAATTCTGCATCCCGGCCCCAAAAGAGCATTATCCCTGGGAAAATGCTCTTATCCCATCCCGGATTCCGTAGGGAAAGGGGGAAAAGCCCCGTCCCCAGCTGCTTGGGAATTGCCCCCATTGCCGCGCGCCGGCCAAGGGCGCYGCTCCCTATTCCCGGGTATTAAAGGAGGATTTATCCCCGCCGCTGGCGAAGCAGCTGCAGCTCCGGGGGAGGCTGCGCTGCATGCGAGATGAGCTCGGGGAGGGAGAGATCCGCGGATAAATGGGATGGATAAAGCCGGCAGCCGGAGAAAGGTTCTCTGGATTAAGTGCCCTTATGATAAATAGCAGGCGCGTTTCTGGGGATCGGGAGGCTGGCGGCGGGATGCGGGCGCAGCCTGGATGCTGGGATGCCGAGTGCTGCTTTCCCTGGAGAGGGAAGATATCCCTGCCCTCTGTTTGCAAGGAGAACCCCAACGTGCTGCAGTTCCCAAGGTCTTTACCCGGGATCAGACGTGTCCAAAGGGGAGGCGTGAGCATCGTTTTCCTAGAAGGATTTGCTCCCATCTGCTCTTGCAACTTCCCTAATGGAGTTAAGACCCCCCTGCTTCCTGCACCGTGGTGAGGAGATTATCCCGGTAATGCAATTCCAGGGAACCCCTCCGCTTCCAGCTGGCTCCGACAGTTGCCGGGTGATGGGATTCGCTCCAGGAACAAGAAATTGGGCAGCGCAGCTCGGGATGTGGCCACGAGCATTGGGTTGAACCTGGAGCATCCCTCCTAGGGCCTCTRCCCAAGTTTTCCATGTTTTTCTCATGATCCCGAGGCTCGCCAGGGTCAAATGAGCCCATATAATGTCTTTGTAGATGCAAGGGCAGCAGGGAGCTGGGTCACGCTGCCTCCCCAGAAGTCCTGCCCTTCCATGAGTACATCTAGCTATTTTTAAGGGAAAATTTATTTCTGMAAAGAAAGAAAGAAAAAAATGAAAAAAAAAGAGCAAGAAAAAACCAAAAATGCAACCAAATAACCCTCCAACCTTAGAGACAGAAGGAAAATATATTGATTTTTAGTTTGGATCCTCGCAGAAGGGAGACAGTGCAATCACGTGGTCTGCCTCGTCTGCTCCTTCCCCCTCCCGAGTTTTGGAGCCCTTTGGCCAATTTCAACCCAATTTGACAGGAGGAAAGAGGTCTGCGCGATATTAAATTTCTATAAATTTCATTAAAACAGGTGGCTGAGTGGAAGGGACAGGCTGTGACAGCAGCCCCATGAGGCTGGGGCAGCAGCGTATGCAGAGTTTTTGTTAAATATGGGGCAAAATCCAAGGAGAGAGGCTTTTTGCGCGAGCAATTCCAGGAGAAATCTTTGAGCATCCCTTTATGCCGTAGTAGCCACCAGAGAATCTGCCCGTAGAGCCCTTAAAGGCCGTGTCACATTTGTTCCCCTGGTCGTGGCTGACTTGTTCATTCAGAAATGAGCTTGTAAGTCCTTGAAACGGGTCATAAGTGAGATGGGAGCAGCGTTTAGGCCGTGTTCGGGTGTTGCTGCACCGGAATAAATTCCAGGATCGTGATCCGACCGCTTCCTTCCCGCCGCGCTCGAGGTGCTGAATCCCAAATCGGGAATTGCTTCCAAGCAGAGGCTTGGAAACCTGGGGGCAAGGAGGTGGCAGAAGAGGCAGGAGGTGACGGGAGGGACCCGACCAAATCTTGGTATTATTGAGATTTTTAGATATACACTTTTGATAAAAGCTTGCAAGTAGCAAATTTGCCATCAAGCCTAATGTAGCATGGCAGATTTTGTCTGAGCTAGCAAAGGATCACATTTGCAGCTCCTCTGAGGCGGGGAAGTGGGCTCAATAGGCTATTTTCCACATTCACGCTCTTTTCCCCCMAAAAAAGAAGGGGGTGGGGATGCGGAAGGGGAAAACGAGGACTTTTTTGTTTCACCTTACCCTGCTTTCGAATGGATTTGCTCGGAATGCTAATAGCCAATAATTTCCATGCTAAATGCGGGCTTTGCCGGGGAATTTATTTTTGCTGGGTGCACAAAGTTGCTTCGGAGCGCTTGCAGSAGGATTGCAGACTTGCAGCACGCCGCTGCTTGCTGTTTTTGTTTAAACCTCCTWTTTTTTTCCTTCTTTTTTTAGTAGAATTAATATCTCCCTGGCAAATTGTTCGCACCCTCGTCATCGTTTTCCCTAACGCGATCTGTGCTCAGCATCCCTCGGTGCTCGCGCTAGCGCGTTGCATCTCCGTCCGCGTGCTCCATATGTTTCCCTCGCTTCTTCCAGGATCCTCCGGCATAATTTTTGGCCCGGGAGAGCGTATGGAGATGGATTATTTTCCTGATGGCATCCGGCATATGCTTTGCACCTGTCCTCGGTGATGCATTAGTGTTTCGCTTGCAGCATCCGCTCGAAGCCCGGGGCTCCGTAACCCAATGCGCACCCATGGTGGCTTGGAGCACAACCCCGAGCATCCTGCAACCCCCAAATCCTGTTGTGTCCCCTCTTGCTCTCCTCCTATATCTACACGGCATTTTTGCAYGGCTTCATTCCCGCTGGAGATGGARCCCTGTGCCGTCCTGCTCCTCGGTGGCACCGGGGATGCTGCAGTCCCCGGGGCGTCCCCGCTCCGTCCCGTAAATGCACAAGAGCATTTAGGCTTTTAAGCCATCGGAGGCCACTTTCCATCACGGGCTGGGCCGCCGCGCAGTTTTACGGGGTCATAAAAGCCCTGACAGGAGTCGTAAAAGCCTCCAACTGCACCGCACAACCCCGCGGAGCRTATTTTAAGGGCCCCTGAGTTTTCATTTTGCTGCTTTTATGGGAACCCATAAAAGCGGCGGCGAGGCGCGCCGCCGATTGGCTCCGCRGCACGGAGGTAGTTAAAATTACGGCCGCCGACAAATTGTTCCAGTCGAAATAAATCAGGGCTTTTGCGTGCAGGAGGGGAGCGCGCCGAGGATGCGCTCGCCCTTTGCACCGGGGCACGGGCGCAGCTTTCTGCTTCCTTCAGGACGCGCATGCGTGCGCCCGTGCAAGCCCCTAACCGTGCAGAGCTCCCCGCTTGCTCACTTGCAGCAAAGCAAAGGGAAGCCAGGTCCTCCTCGTGGTGCAAAGATGAATGCGTCTTATTTCTATCTTGCCGGAGCTTTATATATAGTAATTATATCAACCGCAGCTGATCAAAGCGTTTGTTAGCGGGAAAACGATCTCTCCTTTGCTTTTGTTGCTGTTTGCATCCAATTTGACAGGCTTGATGTCTCCGGCTGCATTTTATTTTCCACGCTTGATTTCTCTTCTTCTCTTGCTTCCCTCTTGTTGGCACCTGGCGCGGCGCTGCCCCTCGCTCCAGCTGCCTTAATAAAAATGTTTTTAAGAGCATCCCAAGGGGTCGGGAGCAGCGGTCGGGCTCCTGGTAACCGCAGCGGAGGCGTTTGCAGGGACGCTCCCCGTCTCCCACCTCCTTTGGCTTTTTATTTTTGCCTTCCRTCTGAATCCCGCCTTCTTAATAAGAGTAGGGCTTTTAGCCAAAATTGTCTTTTTTTCCCTCGGATGCGGGAGTCCTAAGAAGTTTTTTCTGTTGCGCGCCTGCGTTTCTCTGTTGTCATTTTCCCTTCCAGCCCATTTCTCCCATAATTTCCCCCAGCTTGGGAAATGAGTCTTTCAGAAGCGCCGAGTACATATATTGCTGATTGGGGCGAGCCTTTATTATCCGTGGTGGATGTAATCAGGTCCTCATCACTAGTTCCTCGATAATCACCCAGCACCAGCTCAGTCATTAATTTCGCCTTTATCCATCATGTCCCCTTTCCACGTTATTTGCTAAATAGGTTGGACGTGATTGCGACGCCGCTCTTTTGCTCCCGTAATGTGTTGACATTGCTGGGCACTCRGCTCTCCCTTTGCCCCGCTGGTGGCTCCCGAAAGCTGCCTTTTTCAGCCCAAATTCGGGCCTGCCTCTCCCGGCGCTGCATTGCGCCAATTAGAGAGACCTTCGATGTCTTTCGAGGAGAGTTTTTGGATTTATTTTGGATTCTGAAAGCTGCCAGGAGAAAAAGTTAAGGCTGAAGGCATTGGGAAAAAAAAATAATAAAAAAAGCAAGGTTGCAAATGCTGCTGCTGCTCGTACCTGTCTGGAATGAGGCGCGTGCTGACAGGAGCCTCGGGGGGGAAGACACGGTGACTTGCAGGATTGAGCCGAATCCCGGCGCCGCCGCCGCCTCTTCCTCCTCCTCCTCCTCCTCCCCGGCACCGAGGGGCCTTGGGACCTCGCTGAGGGTGTCGTTCCAGGACASATAATAATAGCGGACAAGATGAAGTGCCAGCTCCAGCGCTCAAGAGGCTTGAAGACAGGCAGTGGCTGCGCTCTTGGGCTTTTCTTCTCTTTTTCCCTTTTTTTATCTTATTTTTTTCCCCCAAGTTATGAAAAATGAAAGGCGGGGGATATATTTCAGAGAGAAACAGGGCTCAGCAGTCCCGTTTCTTGCTCTTTTSCCTGTTTTCCAGCTCTTGGCGAGGCTGGAAGAGCCCTCCTGGACACGGAGGTCCTGGCGACCTCGAACTGTGTCCATCGGCTCCGTCTCCATCGGGAAGGTTTCGTGGTTGCAGTTGTGATGCGGGAAGCCGGGACCCTTGGGTGCACGCTCAGAATTGTGCCCTTGCAGCTGGGAAAGGCCATTTCCTTTTATGCTTTATAATTTCATTTATTGTTTTAGGCTAATGCAATTTACTTTGGTTTTAATACAAAGGCCGCACGAGCCACCATCTGTAATATTTTGTGGGCGCTGACATAAATTTCCATTACGGCTCTTATTAAAAATGCTATTTATTGCCCTGAACATTCATGGCGCTCTGTTAACTTGTGTTTTTGGGGTTTTTTTTTTTTTTGCTTTTTTTTTCCCCATTGCCTTGTGAATTCTCTAGATTTATTCCTACCCAGGGTCTTTTGGGGGTGATTCCTGCAGCTGGGAGCATCTTCTTCCCCTTTTCTGGCAGGGCTAGGCAGGAGTGCAGATTTTCCTGGAAGGGACCTGGMAGGGTTTTTTTCCACTCGCTGCTTGTGCCGTGTCTAGCTCGTAGGCATCCTTACAATAATCATGATTAATAATGAATGAGGACCATTAAATCACCTTAAATAACTAAGTGCAGAGTGCTGGAGACACCTTGTTCCTCAGCATTGGTAATGCYATTGAGGTTGTCCTCTTTGCCACGGCCACCAAGCAGATCCAGGAAACCAATATAACTTGGTTGCTACTTTATTTAGCAGAAACACCGGGAATGAGTTGGGAGAGGGATTTGAGCTTCATAGCTCGGGGAGGTTTTGGCTCGTTGCCATGTTGGGGAGCAGGAGATTTCCTATGGCTGCAGCTGCTCCTCCTTTGCAGACCTCAACGTGAGCAGATTAAAGCCCCCTTGAAGGCTCCTTCATGGAGAGCGGGTTCCCCGTGGGCAAAAATAATCCAGATTATGGGGAGCACGCTGAGCTGCACGGAGGATTAASCAGGCCGCCCTGTGCTCTGCACTCCTTAGTCTTGCTCTCGTGGTGTGTCGAGGAGATGCTGGGATGCAGGACCCGCCGCGCCGCTGGGAAGACCGCGGTGGCTGCGTGGGGAGGAAGGCAGTGGAAACGAGGAGCTGCGGTTCCGAGCTGCTCAGCGGAGTAGAATCAAATGAAAAGCCTGTCCTGCTGTGATGAATTCCCCGGCCCTCGTTCCTGACCGCGAGCGCTAGCTGAACTGGGGCAGAAGGAGGGATGCTAAAACGTACTTAGGTAATGGGGAGCGGAGGGCAGAAGTGTAGGGGCTGAATTATTTAAGAGGCGATGATTAGAGCAACAGGAAAACTGCGGTTGTTTTCTCTTTCTTGCTTTGCTTGCAATATTGCAAAAGGGAAGAGTTGTTTTTCCCGTTCCATGGCCACCTTAGTCTTGCTTTCCCCGCGTCCTGGTGGTTGGCTTTCTAGTGACAACTCCTCTTTGAAGGCATGGAGCTACTTGGTCTCCTGGCCTCTACCCGTGTCCTGGCAGAGGCAAAGCAGCAGCCTCYGGACAAGGGCTTTTCCAGTCTTTTAAGATCTCCAGAGTCACTATTGGAGGGCCGTTAAGGCCTTCGACTGGTGATAATTGGATTTGTAAGACAGTGCAACATGTGATAAAGTGCTCTCCTTGGACAGGATCCCAGTTTTCTTCTATCCTTCCTATTAATGTGATAAATGCCGCTGTCTCAGCTGATAGGGCCGCGTTGGATAATAAGATTGGAATCGGTTTTGATTTCTCCCGCTCGGTTCTGCCTCGCAGCCTTAGCRAGGGCGGTCGGGGATAGGCCTGGCCAAGGCCAACGCTTTGACACGGTGTCTTATGGGCATCTTTCCATGGTCCTCACCTCCTCTCACCTCRTCTTCCTCTGGAGGAAGCTGATGGACCAGGCAGTGGAGAGGACGCTGGTCCAAGCTGGCAATCGCAAGCCTTGGTGATGCTGGGCTTGAGCTCAAGGCAACAGGGAGCCTCCGACAACAAAGGCTGTCTTAATTAAAGCTGATAGCAAACGAATGCGAGAGGCCAAGTACAGCTGTGAAGCAGGAGTCCAATTTGGAGCTGAGCAGCTGTGAAATTGGACCCATCGACCACAGCTGGGGTRCGGGAGGAATCACAGGGATTGCGGGTGGGTGATGAGGAAGCCGGTGTTGCTCTTAATATTATATTATTTTACTACCCATGTCTTGGCTTACTGTAGCCTGTAGGAGCTCTTCCTTATCTCTGCCCTTTGGGAGAGGTATGGGAGACTGGGCCATGGGTTGTTGGATACGTAGATGGAGAGGTGGCCCTTTGGAAGGCTGAGGTGGCCCTTTGCTGGCTCCCTTGTCCTCCGAAGCGAGGGTAGTGGCCAGGATGGATAAGAGAATCCCATACAGCAAGGCAGACGTAGGCTGTGCTCCAAGGCATATTTCCGAGACACAAAAAGAGGATGTTTTTCCTCCGTGGTCAACCTGCAGCGTGTTTTGCAAGTGACGGTGGCTCTTGTCCTTTGTGTAAATATAGGGGATTATTTTTTAATCAGGTAGTCTGGTATTTAGAGGCGTTCTTTCCCATCTCTCTCTCTCCTCTGCTTCCTTCCATGCCTTTCCCTCACTAAATGGCTCCCAAATTAAGCCCCCTTCCCCTACAAGGCCGGCGTTYGGAGGCAGCTGGAGGCACGAGCCTTGAGCTGAGGTGGCGAGCGGCGCGCGCTGCCCATCGTGCGCCGGTGCCCTTGCTTACAAAGCAGCTCCTCGCGGCCCACGGAGGAGCGCACGCTGTCCCCACCGCCCCACAAAGTGCCCCGGTCCTGCTGGGTCCCTGTTTTGTAAACGTGATTTCCAATTTTCATCGGCTTCCCGGCACGTCCTTTCCCCCGGCTCTGATTGCCGGCCTTGGCGAGCMGGGGTTGGTCCTCTCCATTGATTGCGGCGCTGTGCACAAAAAGGAGGGGCCCAGCAGGCAGCAGCGAGCGAAATCAAATTAAAACGAATAACAACAAAAAAATCCCCAGCCCTAAACGCTCCACCTGGTGCACTTTTATTTCCAAGTGGGAAAAACAAAGCGGGAGCGAAGCCGAGCGGCAGAGCAGAGCCGGTGCTGCGGTAGCRTCCTTTCTCCCTGCATCCCGAGGGTTGGGGAGCAGCATGGGGGTGAATCATCACGTGAGTGGTCATTCCCAATGCCAGCCTCTCCACTGGCACTGAGCTGGTGGAAAACCACTTTGGAAGATTCTTTGATGGGCTCCAGTTTAGAGTTTGATGGCAAATGGGTCTGTAATCGATCCCGGGGCTTGGTCAGCTAATGAGATCCTCTTAGAAACATATTTAGCAGGGGTTGAGCCCCGCAAATATTTGCTCAAGGGTAACATTCAGAGCAGCAAACGGAGGACAGAGCTCCTGTTTATCATCTCCAGAACAGGCTGGGAAGCTCCTGTGGAGCCCATGGTCTCAGCAGGGCGACTGGGTGGAGGAAGGTGATTTTATGGTCATTGGGGTCCATGGGTTTCTTCAAGGGCTTGTTTGGGAGCTGTGTCTCCAGCTGAGGAGGCTGGCGAGTCCAGATGTTGCTGAGGGTCAAGCCAAGGCCGATGTCGGACCCTTGAGGCCACCAAAGCAGGAACTGTGAATCTTTTTTAGGGTGTCCTTGAGCTTCGGGTGCTCCTTTGCTGATGACTTGGCCGACTTTGGAGCCAATCCATGAAGCCTCCCTGCAGTTTGCCAAATGTTTGCCAGGGTCTCGATGCCCAACATTGTTTTTGGAAGCTGCGAGACTAATTCATGCACCCACTGGTTAAACACCAGCCACTTGGTCCTTCTGTGCCACGAGCTCTCCGGGGTCTATCCCATTTTATTGCAAGCCTGGAGCACTCGAGGTGCCACCATGCAGTCTGTCGGGCTGCTTTTTTTCTCGTATTATTATTAAACGTAGAATTTTTTGATCTTGAGAGAACGGATATTTATAATTTACCACCCGAGGCTCGGTAATTAATATTTGTGTAGCACTCTCGGAGGCGGCTCGAGTGTGGAATGCATTATATAAATACGGGCCATTTTGCAAGCAGCAGGGAAAACAGCGCGTGCGGCGCTCGTGGGGCCGGGCGAGAGGTTGGGAAGCCCTTCCAGATCCCAGAGAAAGCTGGGAAAAGGCCTTGGGAAAAGACTGGTGGGAATTTTTTGGGGATGAGCAGGGTATACTGCAGGATGGGTGGCCAAATGGGTTGTGGTAGTGATGCTTCTCGTGCCTTGGTACCCAGTGGCATCGGTGCTGCTGCCACCAGGCTTTTCGCTGCCAGCATCCCCTATGTGTAGCAAGCTGCTGTTAATAAGGTTAAAGAGAAAAACAAACCGGGGAAGAGAACAGGGCAGCCGATCTGTCAGGGCAACAAAACTCTTATTTTCTGGTTGAATAAAAAGTTAATTTGACTCCCCCAAAGAATTTTCACCTGATTTTTCAGTTCTGTCAGAAAATCAATCTGCTGCCTAGTGCCATTCTCGCACACTGCCCTGGTGAGGGGCTCGGGGAATCATTTTCCTTTTCCTCCTTTCCCTTTTTTCTTCTTTATCCTTCCTTTTYYCCCCTTTTTTTTTCTTTCTCCTTTCTTCTTTTCCTCCCTTCCTTTTCCCTTCCCTTTTTATTTTTTTCTCCTTTTTTTTCCCGCTCTTCTTATTTTTCTCCTTCTCTTTGAACCTCTTTGAACCGCGCTAATTATAACGTAGCTCTTATGTAACTAATACGCGCAGGTAATATTGTGATTATATATAGGGAGCCATATGGTCCTGTGCAGTCGCTCTCGGCGCCGTTAAACCACCCGAGCAGATCGACTCCGTGTCCGCGCGCAAAGTAATTGCACCAAAAAACTAATTTGTGTTTGCAAACAGAGCCGAAATTAGGTATGTAAATAAGCCGAGCTGCAGACTAAATATTATAGTAGGGGAAGGAGGGGGCTGCGGAGGAGAAAGGGGAGACAACTTCATATAACGTGCGGCGACGGAGGTGGCGAGCGCTGCTATTGCGCAGGCGGCGAGTGCTGCGAGCAACTGTTAGCGCCTTGCAAGCCATAAATCCTGCACGCTCGGCTCCCTGCTTCAGCAGGGAACTCGTGCATTTTGGATTTCGCGTTTTTGCAGCAAAACGGGGGCCGCTTGAGCCTGGGTTGTTCGCCTGGAGGCGCCGTTTGCCCCCAAAACTGGTGAAAGAGAAAGGAAATAAGACTGTTTTGCAGCCTGGGGAGGGGTGGGTGATGTGAGTAGTTGGCTGCRGTGCTGCAATTGGGTGTAAAAGCGAGGTTTTGGGGCCAGGGTGCTTGGCCCCAAATGATGATGTTGGCAAGCGTTGCTTACCCCGCGGGGAGCAGCTTGCTTGGCCCCCGTGCAAGGTATTTGCAGGAGACTGGGCAAAAATGGGTCGAAATCTGCTGGTGGGAGCGTTGCTATTACCACCATCATGGTTAATGGCGATGTCCTTGTCGTGAAATTGCGGGATTTCAGCTGTGTTGGAAATGACTGCCCTGGAAAAAAGAAGAGAGGGGAAAAAAAAGAGTAGAAAATGAAGTGGAATGGCTGCTTAGCAGATGGATAAGGGGCAGAGCTGCTTGAGGGATGTTACGGCTCCTTGTTTTCGAGATGGTACCGAACCACGAGGTAAAGTAGATACGGTAATTGATAAATAAATAAATGCTCCTGCAAAACAGCTGGGTCTCCGCGAGCCGGATCTCTTTGTTCCTCTCCCAAGCCTGTGCTCCGAGAGCACGAGCGGCTCRCGGTGAACTCGTGCGTGCTGCTCTGCAGCCGCCTGGCGCTCGGCCTCGCCTCGCTCGGGCTGCTTTTGCCCCAGCTCCCGAGCCCGAGTTGGCCACGAGTTGTGGAGSTTGATGCCTTGATGATGGTTGATGCGTCCCTGCTCCGCCGTGCATGCAAAGTTGCAGGGCAATAGGCTTCTTTGCATGCCTGCATGCATGTGCAACTTTGCATGCGTGCAAAGTTGCAGGGCAAGATGCTTCTCTGCATGCATGCATGCATTTGCAACTTTGCATGCATGCACAGTTGCAGGATGCAAGGCTTGAGGGGTGGTAAAAGCTCCAGAGGGGCTGGAGAGGCTCCCGCTAGGCTGCTTCCTACCCCATCCGTGATCATTTTGTTCGGTTCTTGTGCAAATGTTTTAAAAATAACTAGGGAGCGGGGAAAAAAATGCAAGTGGAAGGGGAAAGTGCTGGTAAACACAGCCTGAAACGCTGTTACGGGCAGACTTTCGAGTCTGAAATCACCTCAAATGTGTTCTGAATTACCTTGAGCGTATTTAGACAGGACTATTTTTCATTGCAGGACGTTAATGTACTGACTTGGGGGACTTTTTTCCCCTTTCGGTGCAAACATTTCTGTCTCATGCCATGGGCAATAACCCTTGGTGCGCCGGGGCAGGAGGAAGGGCTGTGCAAAGGGGGATGCTCAGGGGCCCCGGGTGCACTCGGGGGGTTATTTTTGGCATTGCACAGGCAGGAAAGCTGGAACCTGAGCACAGAGGTGGCCTCAGGGCTCCCCTCTTTCCCTCCGTGCTGGTGGCTCTCACAGCAGAGACGTTTGCTTGCAGCAAGCGGGCGAGCAATGGGCATCCTCGCAAGGCTCAGCGGGCCTATCCCGCAGATATCCAAGCGGATATGCCCGCCTGCATCCGCTCCTGCCTTTTTCCTTCCATTRTTCCGACTCCCCCTCCTGTTGCTGGGATCGTACTGCATGGTCGCGCTCGGGGCCTCGGAGCAGCAGGTGCAGCCCATGAAAACCCCTTGGATGTTCACTCACCTTCCCGGCTTAGACAGCCCGGGTTTGAACCGAAAAGTTCACGGTCAGACTTAAAATAGGGAGGGGAAAAAAGAGAAATTTTTGTCAAGTCAATAAAGTCGGGGCTGTCAGAGAGCAGCGTGCTCTGGAGCTGGTGACCTTGGCGCTTATCAGCGCTGCCGGAGATCTTTATTGCTTCCCTCGTGCTCGCCRCGGAGGAAGTTTTACTTGCGTCGCTGGCGACGTGACTCGTCTGGGGCCGGCGCCTCTCCGTTTGATTGCCTTCCCGTTGGAACTTGCTGCTTTCCAGCCTTTGCTCTCCCGCATTGCCGGTGGCCTGTGGAATTGGCTGGATTGTGCTGTTTTGCACCCGGAGGGCACGTGCTGCATTATAGCACTGAGAAGCACGGCTTTTTTAGGGGCAGAAGGATGGGGAACTTGCAAACGGCGCCCGGGGGAGGTTGATAGCGAGCGAATTTGTCTCAGCAACACGTTTTCCTCCTTTTCCCTCTTCTTTCCTCTTGTGGGAACCGGTGGCCGCTTGTTCCCGCGTGGTTCTGCTGAGGAAAAGGCGATGAAAGGGGCAGTGTGGGGAGAACAAAAGGGGACATTAAAAACCAAGCGGTTCCCGGAGGAGAAAGCGGAGTGCTCCAAAGCAGGCTCCTTGGAAAGGGAGCACATGAGTCCCATGGAGGGGAAAGGGGAGCCTGCCAAATTCCCCCCTAATCCCCTGGACAACAGCAGCCCCTCCCGCGCTCCAGACTTTCCCTTGTTGTGCTCCGGAATGGGGGTTTTTGCAAACTCCGGCATGCCGGGAATCTTAATCAGGGCCTTGTTGGTGGCGGCGCTTATAAACCCGAGCGGAGGCGCGAGTCCAGATCTTGCCCTTAAAAAACCCCCAGGCGACAAAAGGCGCCGGTGCAGAGGGGAAGCGGACGAGCCGTTCCCATCCTCATTCTGTCCCGGCTGATGGAAACCGCCCGGGCGCGCTCCTGTAAATGGCACTTTATCCCGGGGAAAAGGCGGATCCCGTCACCGCGACCCGGCTCCGTCAAGCTCRTGGGCCGAGCTAGGGAGAGGGAGCGACGCTCCGGTGCCGCTGGTACCGCTGGGGTGATGGATAACGGGGATGATGGATGGGAATCCGTGTGCTTCTCCCCTTCTCGTTTCGTATTCCAGGGAGTCGGCGCTCTCTTCCCAGTTGGTTTCTTGGTTTTGTGCTTTGGAGAGGCAGCGCAGCCCGATTCATTCTCCTTTCCCTGCGCATCCGTCCCCTGCATYGCCCCTCTGCGCCTGGGATAAATTCCCACTGATTTCCACTTGGAAATGCCAGTGGCTTGGGAGGAGAGGTGCCCCAAGAGGTGCCCGGTTTTTGGTGCCTGGAGGATTTGCCGGTGCCACCAGCTTCTTGCCAGGGACCTTGGCCACAGGGCAATGCAGTGGGTCAGGGCTGCAGCACCCCGCGGGTTTGCAGCATCTGCAGGGCTTGTGCAGCTYGTCCTTCCCGACACGTTCCAGAGGGCGTTTTGGGGGCAGCAATGCCAACACTCCAGTGTTTTTTCAGTCGCTCTTCCAAGGAGCTTGGGCTGGAAAGACAAGCTGGCAGTGGCAGCGGCGAGCTGGAAGGGCCCCTCTCCTCCCAAGCTGTGCAAACCCCGCGGTGCGCATCGGGCGCGCAAACAACGGCCGCATCCCGCCCGGCCGTTCCCCCCGGACCTGGTATTCCCAAAGCAGGAGATCCGTGGGCTTCGCAGGTCTTGGAAGTGCAAAAATACCCGTCAAAACACTTCTTTTTTCGGCCCTTGCTAGGTCAGTAGCGGCATCAGGCAAGTGYGGGCAAGGAAGGGGGGATATTTAAGCCCCTCAAAGCGAGATTTAGCTTGCTGCAAGACAGCTCTGACAGGAAGGCAGGCAAAGGGCAGGCAGCTGGGACGTGTTGTTGCATCCTCCACCAGCTGCACAGGGAGGAAGAGGATGGTGCTCTTTGCCCATCCGCGCTGCCTGTTGCTGAGGAAGGCATTGCTGCCCGTTTGCTCCGAGCGAGCTTTGCGCTGCGCTTGGCCTCGTGCTCTGGTCTGGTCTGCACGATGGGAGAGGCGCTTATTGCAGCTCGAGTGTGGGAGTGGGTTAGAGCCCAGCAAATCTGGGCTTGTTTTCTCTTTTTCTCTCTTTTTTTTTTTTTCAAATTTTTTGGACAAATAGCTGATTCTCTGCAAAATCAGTTTGGGGGCAGCCAGCGCCATCTGCGAAGCCCTGCCAAATCTGGCGAAGAGTTAGAGCCAAGAAAGAAGGAGAAATTAAAAAGCCTGGAAAGGGTCCATTTCTGGAGCCCCTTTTCAAAACAAACATTTCAGGTCTTTCTTTCCAAATGATGCTTTCTGTTGACATTTGCCTTCGTAACCGTATCCGTTTTTCGAAGGGTTTGGAGATGAAGATGGGCAAGTGAAGGGAACCTCTTGGTTATGGGACCAAATGCACTTAATGACCAAATGCACCTAATGGGCAAATTCAGCTAATGACCAAATGCAACTGATGACCTAATGCATGAGTTGCCTGTTGCATCCTGCATGAGTTGCATCATTGCAATAATGATAATTACTGCATTAGTAATTAGTGCATTTTTAGAGGAACAAATTCCTGCCTTGCAGGAGGGGAATATATTCAAAGGACTTGTAGAACAGCAAGACTCGTGTTGGGTTTTTGGTTTTTGCTTTCCGTGTGGGCAGGTCATGCAATCGGCGCTTGCTTACGTGCGTCCGTGTTTGCAAGCTCCGTGGCAGGACGTTCTGGGGCCCCAAAGGCCGCTTTGCAGCCGTCTGCATGTGCGTGGGCTTAAATGCCATCGTTTCCACCCCTGAACCAGGGAGGAATAAATGCAATTAAAGAAAAAGGGGGCTGCATCAGCAGCTCGCCAGGACGGAGGGCAAGCGGGCGCGCGAGCCGCTTGCTGCTCCCGCCGCATCCGCTCGCCAGCCGAGCCGGTTCCCCCTGCGGCTTTTAGGCTACGGCCGCACAAATAAAGTAGGTAACAAGAGGCTTTCAGGTCCATTAGAAGCACAGGGGGAAGCAGTCAATGTGAGCTGAAGGAAGCCGGCAAAGGATGGAACTGTCAGGGCTGGAAAAAAGCGCCGTTCCCAGGCAGTGAGGAAGTGCTAATTAAATTAAATTTGAGCTTGCTGCCACTCATCCCCGGCCAACCTGCAGAAAGTTTTCCTAAAGAAAGGAGAAGGAAGGGAAGGGGGGTGTGCTGACTAAATTATTTGCTGCAGTTGTTATCGCGCGCGGGTATTTCTGCATCTGACAGAGCCCTTTGGAGCTCCCTTTTCTTTGATGCTGTGATTGATTCCCCCGAGGGACGGGAGAATGATACCTGGGGAAGCAATTTAGGATTATTTTTAGCTTTGCCAGCACCGAGGGGGATTCCATTTAGATCGCTGAGTCCTGCGCGCGTTAACCCCTCGCGTCCGCCTCCCCTGTGCCAGAATGGGGGAAAACGGGGTGCTTTTGGAGCTGAGAAGCCCTCTGGCTCTTCCCAAGCTGGTGCAATCCAAGGGGAACCGTGATGTGCTTCCTATGCAATATACGGTGCTGCCGAGTGCAACGTGCGCTTGCAAGGAGAGAGCGCGGAGCGAGCCGAGCGCTCCTAGAAATAGGAAAAGGGATGAAGGGAAAATGCGTTTGTAGCTCATAGAGTGAAGTGCTTGGGACAGGTAGGGTACCAAGGGGTGCTCCTGTTGATGGCCATTCCCGGAAAAACAATTGTTTCGGTTCAACATTTCGAAATGTCACTGGGTTTAAAATCCGGGAAAATATTCCGGCCTCTTTGGCCGCAGCAAAAATCAAAGCGTTCTTCTGTTTGCTCTAGGGCTTGCAGGTTTATCGCTGGCCTAAAACAAATGCAAAAGAAAGGTTACGAAGGAGAAATTGTTTTAAATGCAAAAACGTCTGATTAAAACCCACAGCAAAAAAATGCATTTGCAGAAGGCGAAGCTCAACCTCCACCGCGCTTTTGGAGCCCAAACGTGTTGCCTTTGACTTAGGAAGGGCTCTTGGCGACTGCTCGAGTTGTATCAGAGGGCGCTGCTTGCTCCAGGGCCACTGTTTGGGCTCTAGCATGCGGGAGGAGAGCRGATCTCACCCTTGGTGGCAACGTGCATGTGTCTTTGCAGCAGAGCTGCTTATTTTTGCCTTCCCGCTCGCGTGGCCCCCACGCGCCCGCTCCCCGCTTGGCCTTTGCAGCGCATTACCCGCACAGCGAAGCGCCCTCTAATTGGCCACGAATTGGTCCCAAAATGTCAGGGAAAGATTTATTTCCCGGCGCAGCCTCCCCAGGTGCTAATTTTGCCTTCCGCGGGCCGCCACGTAATGGCAGCGGCGCACAATAGCTCTGAGCCCCTCGTCGCAATAGCGAGCTCTAATTGGATTGAAAGGATTTGAAATCGTTAAAACCACATTTTCAGGGATAAAAAAAAAAATAAAATGAGGGCCCCCCACCTTTGTGCCTTCCTCTTCCCCAAGCCTGAGCACCCAGGTTTAATGAGCAGCTCGCTGATGACGTCCTGGTAATTGCACTGTCAGCAGAGGCGCCTCGGAGCGGTCGTTGAGGCTCCACAAGTGCCAATGTCTCCAGCCCCTGCGTCCGGATGAATTTCCAGTGTCTGGAGATTCATTGCAGTGGTTTTGGCCTCGTGCATGCTTAGGATGCTCGCAAGTGTCTCCTTGGTGCAGCTTGCAGGCCTGGCTCTAGCCTTGGTCGCAGAGATGGTCAAGGGTTGGAGACCTGTTTTATATCTCGCCAGCTCCGAGCATCCTCGGATGCTTCTGTTGAGCATCCTCGGGTGCATCCTGGCATTGTCCGTGCAGGGAAAACGCCGTGTCCGGGTGTAATTCGGCCGCACTCGTCTTGTCGCCGCCACAAAAGCAGCAAATCCCCCCCAAGGCGGGCGGCGCGCGGCGGTGTGCCGCTTATCTCCGTGCAGCAACCTGGCGGCGGSAGATCACAGCTTAATTAGCTCGCGTGCTGTCGAGAGCAAGATTGTACGGCATCGTCCGAGAAAAAAGGGGGGAAAAGATTGAAAAAAAAAATAGAAGTAGGAAGAGATAAAGTGGGAAGGAAGGAGGTAACCTGGGAGTGAACGGCAGCAAGGAGTGTGGTTTGCACCTTCTGCGATGCTGAAGCATCCATTTAGGTGGACAAGGGAAGCACGAGCGCATGCTGGGATGCAGCTCTTCCCAATGGATCCTGCAAGGCCTCTTTGGAGCGGAGTCACTTTGAGAGCGGGCGGCGGGGAGCGCGACAACCGTCCCCCTTCACCGCTCCAAGTGCTCTGCAGATCAAAGCCGCAGAGACAATCGTGCATTTGGAGCCGAGAACATTAATTTATATCCAGAGCTTTTTAATAAATATATATATATTTATTAAATCCAGTTCAGCCTGTCATCTCGAGCTGGTTCCATTTAATATCCAGCCCTTTGCCTGGCAGATTTTTAACACTGTAATTAGCGTGGATGGCTCTTAAAAGCCTTTGCCAGTATCTCTGCGTTACCGCATCTTCAGGGCCCTCCTCCGGGCCCCTTTTTGATATGGTTATTCCATTTGTAGTTGTTTATTGTACCCGCGGAGACAGATTAAAGACAGGAAGGAGCCGGCGGATTGTTCCTATGGGCTCCTGCGAGGTAGGGAATAAGCGCAGCCGAGCTGAGACCGTGGCTGCCGAGCAGAGGTGGCTTCTGATGCCTTCCCGGGTGTGTTTTGGGGTGCTCTCCCCTTGATTTGCAGGGATTTTGGAGCTGGGAATGAAGTAGGCTTCAACCAGGACTATTCCAGAGGTTTTTGCATTTGCTGGGCTCCCCCTGTGACACYACGATGGTTAAAAAAGCAAAATAGCAGTTTGGGAAGTTTAGCAGGACCGGAAAAGTTGAAGCCGCCTCGTAATGTCAAGGTGAGCAAGGTGATGGTATTTAAGCCGGAGATATCCGGGCCTCAGGATCTYGGATTAGTGTCAGCTCTCATGTGGCAAGGGGAAATTAGGCATGCAGAGGCTGTCTCTGTTTATGATACGGGGTTGTTAGGCGCTTCAGGTACTGTCATTCTTATTTAAGGATATACTTAAGGATTAGCGGTAAGAAGTCCGGCATTAGCAGGGGCGCARTGAATGCGAGCGGGCTTAGGCTCCGAGGGCTTATTTTTGATGATCACCGCGCGAGCTTCTTGAGCGGAGATGAGCTCCAAGATGGGGGGAGCGATCCATGTATTTCTGCAGGAAGAGGAAAACCTTTCGCCAGAGATTAGGACTCGGCCACGGCGGCGAAAAGCGCCGCAACTCCCCAAATCTCGCGGGCTGCGGGCATTTTTGGGGGCTGGAAAACCATTTCCCATGAGCAACACCCCTTGGTGTGCAGGAGAGCAGGCTGCAGGCGGAAATTGGGAGGTTTGGGGGCTTATTCCGAGGTTTTCTGTGAAACTTTGCTGAGTTTTGGGGATAAACATCCCTCCAAGGAAGGGCCCTTGGCACAAGGCGGGTGGGTGCCCGCCGCTCTCCATTACTTATGCGCCTCCTGGAGCTGAAACAATTGCTATTATCCCGCATCATATTGCATGACCTACATTTTTACTTGAAAGCCTCCAGCTAATAATTAGTTTGAATTGCGATTTATAAATAAACGCATTCATATTCTGGTTTAAAAAAAAGGGGAAAAAAATACACGTGCATAAGCAAGGTGTGGGAGCGGGAGGTGGGGGAAGCAAAAGAGCCTCTCGGGGTAGCAAATCCCCACCTCGCTCTGGCAAACTCTGTTTTTTTGGGGAAAAAAATGRGGTTTTGCTTGTTCTATAGGTTTGCTTGGCAAGTGAGACTATATGAATGTGCTGGGAGTGCACATGGATGAGCTTGGCCTGTCTCCAGGGGTTAGTGCTCGTGTGGCTTTGGTGGTGGCACCCGCTGGGTGCTGTCCTGTGTGGTGGGGCCTCAGGTGCCGTTTTTACCCAGCAAAAAAAGGCAAATCYTTCCTTGGGTCTTGGGCGATTCCATGCGGCAACGTGATGCATAAAAACCCTCCCTTTTCTCAGCTTTTGTAAGATTTCTGGTCCGTTTTGCGTGCCCTTAAGCAGCCCCCCAAATGGGAACCGCCTTTGGGAGGTTTATTCCTATTTATCACAGCAGCCTCGTGGGCGCCGGGTAGAAATCCCTGTATCTGGAGATGCTATCGAGGAGCGTCGCTCTTCACGCACCGCTTCCCGACGCGGAGCTGGGCTCTCCGGCCACCGGGGTTATTTCTATGGAGAACCGAGGGCGGCCGTGGGGGGAACCTGCACTATTTGTCTCTTTTTTTCTTAACGGAATTTCCAGCCGGAGTGACATTTTCAGCAACAAATAATCACGTTAGGAATAACTCATTTCAAGAGTGAGCCACGGCGAGGCGCTTGCAAATGAGAAAATCATACAGTGGCATCCTGAGAACATCCAGGTCCTCCGCTCCCGTTTCCAGGGCTGTTTCCCTCCCTGTCTCTGCTGACGGTCCGGCCTGGCCGCGTCTCGGGCCTCTCTTTTCAGGTGCTCGAATCTGTTTAATCATCTGCAAATTTCTCTTCCTCTTCCTCTGATAAAAAAYTAAGTCTTGGGCACTTCTTGAAGGCTTTTTTTTTCTCCTTCCTGCGCTCCGTGGGGAGTCAGAAAAGCTTTTCCCAGAGAAATAAAATAAATAAAAATTAGAGTTCAAAGGGTGATATCTCTTAAGAGGATGAAGGGGGCGAGCAGCAGAAGAAAACACATAGATTGTTGCAGAYGCGACATCAAAATGGGAAGCTATAAAGGATGCGTTTTCAAAGGTTTATACAGGGACCAAGCTGGTTCTGTGGGAAATGGGCAAGGAAAGTTGTTCCCGTCACTTTGCTTCCATGGGAATGTGGTTATGTTATGTTATTAATTTGTTAATTACAAGGAAGGCAGATTGCTCTTGGCTTAGCTTGCCAACCSATAGCTTCTCTCCAGCCTCTTGCACCCCTTTCCTGAGTCCTCCTCAGCTCCAGCTCCTTCCCTGGTTCCACCTAGGTGTCTGGTAGGATTTTTCCCAGGAAAGCAGCTGCTCTTGCAGTCCCTCCTTGGSTCAATCACGGGACGGTGCAATATGCATTTGTGTGGTGCCTGCACGAGCGTCCCAGGGCTTGCTGCAGCCTTCCAAAGCTGATTAAGGTGCAACCTGCAACGTGGGTGCTTATCATTTGCTGTGCAACCCGGAGCGGGATGGGCGCTCCTACGGCATCCGTAATTCCTGCAGCCGGGACGCTGCTCCATGCTCTCGTCCCGGCTGCATGGGGGGCTGAGCTGCAAAAGTTATTTGGCCTCTCGAGTTGGTCTCACGAGTGGCACCAGCTGTTGGAAGCGTTGAGGGGAAGGGAGGGCGGAGCGCCATAAATACCCGGGGGAAAAAAAAAAGGAAGGAAATGTGAAGTGGTCCTTTAAAAAGGAGCCTCCCGAGCCCRCAGCCCGAGCCGCGTTCCCTCAAGTATTCAAATGAGATTGCAGCATCAGATTGGTATGCATTAGGCTGGTCTCAATGAAAATTAACATGTAATTGCTTCAAATGAAGTAAGTGAGGAGGTAATCTGTTCTTAAATTGGATTCGCAGGATTTTGTGGTACCATAATGCAGCTGTGAAATGAAATATTTTTTAAGGGTGATGTCCTCAAGGGGAGAGGGGAGGCGGGCACGACGGGACGTGCACGGTGGGTGCATCCCCTGCCTCACCTCGCGCTCCTGATCCGCAGCATCCCGGGCCGCTGGAAGCATCTCCAATGGCCTTTAATACCCAGCACTTAATCCCGTGCTCTCGCTGGGCAGCTTTCCCGGCATCGCTTCCCATCCGTGCCCTTCATCCCTCCTTTCGCAGCGCTCCTTGCGGCCGCTCCTGGTTCGCGTCGCAGCTTCCAAGGCACAACCGCTCTCGGGATCCTTTTCCTCGTGCCAAGTTAAGTGCCTTGTTTCCTTGTGCATTGCAGGTAGAGGAGAGTATCAGCAGGAGCTGAACGTCCCCGACTCCCTGGATGCTCCCCCTTTTCCGTGTTTCCTTGCCCCGTGCGCTTGCCGAAGGCAGCTTCCCGGGAGTCGTTTGCAGCCCGCCGTATCCCGGGCAATGAACCGAGGTGGATCTTTCGGAGCCCGGCGTGTTGTTATTAATGCAATTAGCGCGAATCATTTGCATGTGCAAACTTTCCGTGGAGGCAATCAGGTGCTTTGCAAACACGCGCTAACTCGCCTTCCCTGCAAAGGAGGCGCCAGGAAAAAGCCTTTCCGAGGGCAGGAATGAAGGGCAGGGAGAGGATGGGCTCTGCTGCTGGGGCAAGAGGCTGTTTCCATGCACCGCGGATGTAGCTCTGGTCTTTATCCAGACCCTCCCTGCAGCTTTTCCAGTAAATACACGCGCCAGAACGTTTGCAGCTTCTAGGGCTCCTATGGGGGAAATTATACGGAGGCAAGGAGTCTCCCCAGACTGGTTAACGAGGGACCCCGTGGCATCCTAAGCGCGCCCTGGAGCTGCTCTCCGGCGCTCGTCCTTGCTCGCTCTGCCCCTCGGGGCAGCCCCGGGGTGGCCGATGGGTCCGTGCTTTGCTGCGGGATTTATGATCACCCTGTTCGCGCTGGAGCATCGATATCGTAGGAGAGCGGTGGGACTCGGTGCCTGCAACGGGACTGAGCCGTTCGCAGCCTGCCCTTTAATCAATCCTAATAAATARCAATAAAAAGCGATAAGCACGGGGATAAATGCAGGAGGCGACGCTGCGGGCTGCCTGGGTTCATCGTTTATCGCATGGGGTGGTTGGCGCCGGGGCGGCGAGCTCCTTGGGAGGCTCTSCCAGGTTTGTGCGACCCGGAAGGGCCAAGACGCGTCCGTCTCCAACAGGGAGCTGCTCCGGACGGTCTGTCCGGATGGGGCTGGCGGGGGAAGGCGAGAAGCTCACTTGAATGCAGGGCCAGGGAGCACGCGGAGGAGATAAGAGGAGATTGGGAGCGGGTGCTGTGAAGGGCGAAAGCACCTATTTCCCTGCCGCCTCATGCGTTACCTGAGCCCCGTGGCTCTTCAAAGGCGCTTAAATGCCTCTACGATAGCGGGAATGCTTGGATTACACACTCGCTGGCTCCATTATTATCCAGGGATCTCCAGGCTGATGCATTTCACCCCCAAAAAAGTAGCGTGGAGGAGAGAGGAAATCTGTATTTTTAGTTCAGCCTGCTTACCGGCCCTCTGTGGTAATCTCTGCGGAAGRGATTGGTCCGAAAAATTCAATCCACGTCGGGGTTTTCATTACCCTGGGCTCCTCTCTGCAACGTGGCTTTAGCATTAAAGGTGCTAAGGAGAGTGGACAGTGTCTTTTTTTAACATTGCTGCTAAATGTTGCGTTTGCAGGAGCCTTTCTGGTTGAACGTAGGGAAGACAGGGGCTAAATATCCCCCTGCATTTGCTCTGAGAGCCCGAACGGCAGAGCACAAATAGGATAAAATAGGATAAATAGGATAAAACCTTCTTTGGGGATGGGCTGTCAACTTTTGTTCTTGGGGTCTGCTCAAGCTGTAACGCAACCGAGACCTGGGCGAGCCAGCAAGGACAGAGATCTTGGTGTGCAGCCCAGGGTGAATCTACTGCCTTTTTATGTAGCTACTAAAACTCTGCTCACGTGGAATTTATTATTATCGTCATATCATTAGAGAACAGCAGTCAAATTGCTTAATTTATCTGATGATGGGCCAGTACTTTGGGTTCTGGCCTCGAAAATCCATCTCTCCTCGGCAAAGCGCCGCGATGGGCTTTCCTGCTCCCTGGCTCTAGATGTTTTGTGTTGAGATGGAGCCGGTTGTGGAAAGGGAGGATTTGAGCATTGGGAGTGCAAGGATATGGGCTCGTTCAGTACTTTCACCTTGGATTATTCCGGGCTTGTTGTCCTTATCCGCCTAGGTGGGGATCTCGTTAGTTCATCTGGAATCAGGAGGCACTTTGGTGTCTCCAAGTCTGAAGGAACTGCAGTTCTTTGGAAAACCTCACGGGCCACCGTTTGGGCTGGATTTTGGCGCTTGGGATCTTGTGGCCGATCAAGTGCTGGTGTTGTCCTCTTTGGAGAACGACCGAGCTTGGTCTTTGCAACTGCTGCTCGCTCAGAATAACGCGCCCGGGAGGTAGGGGATGGGAAAGGTGACGGAGGGGACAGCACGAGGCTAACGCACGGCCTCTGTCTCTCCCCAGGTGCTCCGTGGATAACCGAGTGACGCGGGTGGCCTGGCTCAACCGCAGCAGCATCCTCTACGCGGGCAACGACAAGTGGTGCCTGGACCCRCGCGTGGTGCTCCTGGCCAACACCAAGACGCAGTACAGCATCCAGATCCAGGACGTGGACGTGTACGACGAGGGGCCCTACACGTGCTCCGTGCAGACAGACAATCACCCCAAGACCTCGCGCGTCCACCTCATCGTGCAAGGTAAGAGGGAGGCACGCGGGTGGCGAAGAGGAGCTGGGTTTGGTAGAGCAGCTTCCGTGCAGTCTCCTTGTCCCGTTTTTGCCCGGTTTTACCCGTAATTCCATCTCCTCCATCCTCATCCCGGCCGTCCCGCTCCCCCTTTCCCAGGCGCTCTGACCCCTCTCTCCATCCCTCTGCCCTAGAAGGTCCAGGGCAATGGTGGGGTCTTTAGGAGAGTCCTGTTGGAGCTGGACAACATCCAGACCTTTGTATTTGCATTTACTTGCCTTTCCTAGAGCAGATGCTGATAGGGGAAGAGCCATTTCCCCAAATATTCGTTTATACTTGTGTTTTTGGCGTTTCTTTGCTGTATTTCGGTCTTTGTTGCTTCGCTGGAGGCAACGCTCACAATAAATTTTGTGCTGGGGACAAAGATGCTGCAAGAGGGACATACGGGGACCGGAACGGTCCTGGTGCCGGCAGCCTGCGGGGGGATTAATGGAAAATTTCTAATCCCTTGCTTGCAGCTCCTTTTATTTTTCCCTCCCGCCGCGYGGCGGCCAGCAGCCTCTTAGCACGCCGCGCGGTCTCGAGTATTGGAATTTCATCTCGGGCTAATTTTCCGATGCTGATGGGCGTATCGATCGGGAAACCAGCTGGGTTAAAAAGGCATCGCTCTCGCGCACGGAGCCGGCTTGAGCTAATCCGCCGTCGATAGGCCCGGCCCGCRCGGTATCGGCAGCCTAATGAATGGGAGAGGGGAGGAACGGGGCTTTTTCCTTCCCTTCSCTGCCCTTCTCTTTCCTCCTGGAGCAATCAGGAGTTTGGAAGTTGCTATCAGGCCGTGCCGGGTGATTTATCGCGGCTCCGCGTGGGATTCCCGGGGGAAGGAGCGCGCTTGAGGCTACCCGGGTTGGGGATGCTCCCCCCAGGGAGCAAATCACTTAAAAATAGCAAGGAACGGGGCCTGTTTCTATTAGATTGATTGCGTTGGTGGCCGAGATCCCAAAATAGGTCGGTGAAGGCACCTCTGGAGCTAATTTAGCCCCTGTCCCTGCGCCGAGGCAGCGCCGGCGCCTGCAAACACGTGTGAAAACCTCTGACGAGGCAGATTCTTCGGTCTCCCCGGGCCATCATTCCTCCGGTTATAATTAGAAAACGCACAGCGAATATCTAACTTAAACCTGCTTTGTTGCAAACGCGGTGGAGTTTTTCCCAGGCTGGCCCCAGCGGAGGGAAGGGACCATTGATCAATGTCCCCTTTGCGGCAGCCTCTCCCTGCCTGCAAGGGTGTTAACTTTGGGCACGCGGCGCTTTTGGCTCCTGTTTCCACCCTCCTACCTCTTTGCCCCTGCATCGTCCCCCTTCTCCCCATTCCCTGCGGGACATTTGGGCTCTTTGAAGGCCCGTGCGCCCGTGTTTCTGGGCTTGGGAAGGGAGGTGGTGGCATCCAGGAGGCCGCTGGCTGCAAAGCTCTATTTGTCTCGATMAGAAGCTGTCCCCGAGGCGCCGGCGAAGCGCTGCCCCTGCCTTGTAAGATGCATTAAGAGAAGTTGCCCTTATCTCGGCGCGGGGAATGGACTCGGCGAGGGAGGCTCGGTGCCTGCCGGAGTTTAATCTCACTTAGACACACGCATTTGCATGATAGGAAATGGTGGAATTTGAGCGCCTCGGAAGAAAAGAAGAAAAAGGGAAGGGGGAAAAAAAAAAAAAAAAAGGCGGCGGGGGGATATTAGCGCTTGGCTGTTTCTTTATCGGTGTCCGTGGCCCCGTCTGGCTCTCGCCGCTGTCACTGCAGCAACTCGTCACCTCCCTCCTTTTGCTTGGTGCAAATGAGTTTTCCCTCGGCCGCGCCGGCCCCGGCTAATCTGCAAACCCCGGGCCCCGTTTGATGGCTAATTACCCGGGGACCCGTGCCCGCGAGCGCCCCGACCAGGTGTGCGCGGGGAGATAAAGCGKCCGGCGCGCTCGTCGCTCCCCACGTGCCTCCGTGCTCGCTCCCCGTGCACCCGCCTGCTCCCTGCTCTCCGGTCGCGTTGCACGTGCCAAGCTCTGCCCGCATCCTGCGGCTCCGACGGGAGCCGTGCGGGGATGGCGGAGAGGAGCCAAGCGCGTCTCGCTCCCCCTGCCCGGCACCGCCGGCCGGCGCCGAGTCGCTTGACCCCCTTGCAGATCGATTTAACATCTGCGCGGCAGAGATAATAATTGTCCCCCACTTGGCGGGGGGGTGGCGACGAGGATTAATTCGTTAGTGTCGGCAGAGGTCTTTGAAGACGGAGCGCGCTCTCGGAGAGCCGAGCGCTGTTATTAATTAGCAATTATGTCACGGGCAGGGGAGAGAGCAGGGGCTCGCCGTCCCCGCYGCGTTGCTCCCGAAAACCGGGGCGCACGGATGGCGGCGGCGGGCGGGGAGGCCGCCGTGGGGCTCTCTGCAGCTCCGGGGGCGCCGCAATGCCGGCCGTGCCGCGCGCGCGCTCGGGCTCGCCGCAGCGCCGCGATGCTGCAGGGACCGCGCGCGCCGCCGCCGGCATCGCCATGGCAACGCGGAGCATCTTCCCGTCGCCGCGGCGGGGGACCRGGGACGCGTGCGGCGCTACGGGCGGCTCCGGGCCCCTCGGTGCCGTCCGGGGTGGGTTTTATTGGCGTGGGGCTCCCCTGTCCTAGCGCAGGTTCCTCTGCAGGGGAAGGATTTAGGGCSCTCCCTGCGCGCCGTTCCAGATCCTTCTGCCGGGCATTTTATAGCATGTGGCTGTTGCGGAGCGATAACGGTTTATATTTATATGTCATCTTTCATGGGGAAGGATCCCGGCACAGGCCACAAATCATCCCGCCGGAGCGGGCGGGCGGCGCGGCGCGTGCCGCGAGCGAGACGGGGCAGAGGAGGGGTCTCGGAGCCCCCCAAGGGCACCACACGGCCCCGTGGCAACGATGCCGTGTGCGCTTTGGTGCTGCCTCCCACGGAGGGAGTCCGAGCCGCTCATCCTGCCCGCTTGCATCCCTCCTCCGAGTGCTCGGGAAGGTTTCATGCCCAACTTGCTTGCCCTGAGCTCGTGCCAAGCGGCGGCTTCCCGGCGTGCCGAGTGAGGGATGCGGCCACCACGACCTCCTTGTCTGTCCTTCAAAGGGAGCCCCTGGGTGCCCGAGGAGCCGGGCAGCTCCGCCGCAATCTGCTCGCCGGCCGCTCCTGCCAACGCGGCTCCGGCGGGAGCCGCCTGTTTGGAAACGCGAGCGGCAGCCGCTCATCTCCCATTCAGTGCTTTTCTCCATCATTTGCTTTATTAAATATTGATCTTTGCCGTTGCATTATTAAACCCAAAGGCCGGGGCATAAATTAGGGGTTGGTACTTTAATCGGGCTCATCTTTGGGATCGTTAGAGGTGATTTTCTGCATGGTGCCCCCGGGGTTAAGTCCGGAATGGGACTGCGGATTGGCGTGAGCAAGAGATCAAGTCCGTGCCCAAGAGGACTTGCTTGTTGGAGGCCCCTTCGGCCAYGTCTCTGCAGTTGTGTTGCCCATGTGCCACCTGGCAGGTGGGAACGTGACCGTCAGGAAGCRCCAGGTGTCTTTTCCAGGCAGCGGTAGCTCGCAATCCCGGCGGGTCCTACGTGAGATGAGTTTGGTCGAGCCTAGACAGCGCCTGTTGCCCAAACATCTCTGTGATGTGCGGCCGTACGCRGCAGCGTTTCCTCCTCCACGCCAAGCCGTGCCAAGCCAGGGGACAGAAGCGGCCCCAGCCACGGGGACGCGAGCGGCTGGAGCGCGCGGTGCCGACCTGCCCTTCCCTATCACGGAGCCGCACGCGCGGAGCCCGTGCCAAGCGCTGGCACCGGCACCATCCAGGTGTCCGGGCAGCRCGGCGCCGCGAGCCTGGCGAGCTCCAAGCAAAGCGCCAAATGAGCGGCCTTTGGGCACCTTATCCGAGCGGGCAGCGCGGCTCCGGGCTCCTGGGAAGAGCGGGACGTGGTTGTGAACACGGTGCTGGAGATAAAGGGAAAGCCAAGCGCGCGGCTGCCGCTGACGAGCTCAAGGACAGACCGGGTAGTGATGTTTGTTGCGCTCGTTTTGCTTGGGCTTTGCACCAGGAGGTTGTCTTAGCTGCAGCTGCGATTGCAGCAAGTGGTTTAGCTTGGAAAAACCAGCCCGTTTTCCCCCAGAATGGCACAACCTTTCTCGGGCTGGGGCCACAGATGTGTTCCGCATGCCCGAGCGCCGCAGCCCGTGACGCTCTCGCGCTTTGGCAAGCGCTTGTCCCCGCTTGCGGAATTAATGCCTCCTTCGCGGCGTTCTCCATCCCTATCTTCTCTTCTCTTTGGCTGAGCCGGGGTGAAAAACCATTTTTCTGCTCCCCTGGCAGCGGGGCTGTGTAATCGATGGGCTCGCCAGGCTCCCGGAGGTGAAACCTCGGTGCCCATCGCTCCGTGCCCGGTCGCGCTCCGCGTGCGCGCGCCGCTCGCGGGAGCGATGCGGCATCGCCCCGGCCACCCGGCGTTTGCGGCGTGCGTGTTTCCATCCGCATCTTTCCTCCCCTGGCAAGCGAGCGGGAGTTTTGCTTTGTTTTTCACACTCCTTTTGGCTTCCTCTCCCTCTCCGTGGCTTTCGGGCACTTAAAACACAGCGAGGCCGCGGCGATTACAAGGCTTGGAGAAGCGGCGGCGCTTCCCTGCCAGCGAGTAATTGATTTATTAAAGACATTGCGGCGCGTCTGTGGCTCAGCCCCAGAGTTCCCTTGGAGCTCGCTCGGAAATCCGGGCGGATCCCGCCCGGTCGCGAGCGCCGCGGGCGGCATCAGCTCGTGCTCCCCACGTGCTCCCGCAATTTCATTCCCGTTTGATGATCCCCGTAAATATCCRCGCTCGCCGGCTGCGGTCCGAGGCGTGATCCGATTTCATAGTGTTTAAGAACTCTGACGTGCTTGTTGGCCAAAGGGAAAGGCGAGCTCTCGCAGCTGGAGCCGCCGCGAGGAGCGAAGGTGACGGGGGATGGAGACAAATGGGCTAGATAAAAAATAATGGAAARTAACTTAATTAAAGAGGGCCGAGGCGGGTTAAACGCGGCGATGGTTTTGAATCGGGGAGTCGCAGGCGTTGGAAACGGGAGAGGAAAGGAAAGAAAGGCTGCCCGAGCGGCCTCCCGAATGCATAGGCAGGAGGAGGAAGAGSGTGAGCACATCGGGAAGAGCGAGTGCTGCCCAAAAGGGTGGGCATTGCAAGMGAAATGGGCAGGGTAAAGGTTGCTTGGTGGAGAAGAGCTTCTCTCAGGTCCTCTTAGCTCCTCCGAGGGACCCGCAGACAGCTCCAGGGTGGCACTGGGGAGAAACGCGATGGATGGGCTAGCAAGTCGCTTGCTAAGAGGCACGTTCCCGGCGGGAATGCTCAGCATCCCAGCGGATGCCGGTGGGCGCAGGCCTCCCGCCTAGGAGGTAGAGCCCRGAATGGAACCAATTCTTTGCACCCTCGCTGCTCAGTTTTGTGTTTTTGAGTGCTTTTTGAGGTTAAAACCGTGGGTTTGGGGCCGGTTTCCGTGTTTCTGGAAGCTCCCCTGCCTTCCCGGGCGCGCTCCGTGCGGGAGATTAGTGTCAGTGCGCAAAGGGGAATTGCAAACACTCCTTTTGTGCTCGARTCGGGGCGAGGCGGCACACGAGGCGCCGAGGATAAGAGGCAATATGCAAGAGCACAGTGTGTTTTCCATGGAAGGGAGATTTATTTTTCTCTCTGTGTTTTTAAGCCTCTAGATGGATCATAAAAAAAAAAGGCTTGCATGCACAGAGCCTCTCTGCCTGAGATGGCCAAAATGTAATTTAAAGAGCATCGCTTAAACTAATGCCTCACTGCAGAGGCACCTGCCCTATATTCCCTGGAGGTGCTGGTTGCACCTTGGAGTTGACTTGGAGTCGTCTCTGACGAGGACACTCGAGCTCCCGTGTCCGTGCGGGGCTAGTGACGGATCCGCGCGCTCCCCATTCCCGAGGCTCGCGACCAAGCAGGGAGAGCCCCGGTTGAGGTCAGCGGTGACATCAACAGGGCTTTTCCCACTGAAAAACCCCATGTTTTCAGTGCAAGTCACGATCACCTCCCATGGCACGGCCCAGCAGAGCAGGAGAAGGTCAGACGTCCTCCCGCATCCATCGGGAGATGGTCCCGGCGCACCCTGAGATCCCGGATGTGTCGGGAGAGGGCGGGAAAGGCAGGAGGAGTGGGAGGGGAGGCCGGGAGAAGCACCTCGGTGTCAAATCCCTCGGCGGCCCTTCCCGATCTCAAGTCGACTTGTAATATTTTTCCCGAGTCCGCTCGCTCCCGTGTTTCGCCCTCGGGAGCGCGCGCGGCCCCGCTTCTCGCGCAGCCCTTAATTAGTTTCTGGCTGATGACTCCTCCGCCGAGGATCCTCTCGGCGTGTCCCTGCGATCTCGGGGGGCCGGGGAGACATCTAATAAAGACGTCCCGCCTTTGGAGGCGATGCCTTCGACGAGCTTTGTCTCGGCGAGCCCTCCGTGCGCCGGGGCTTTTCCCACGGGAATTGCATAGGGAATTGCCGTGGGAAGCGCTACCCACTCTATGGCACCTGTCTCGTTGTGTTGTACTTTTAAAGAGTAATTGCCATTAGTTTAATAGTTTAATTAGTTTAATATTAAGGTCCTTCTCGTTTCTGGGTGTCTTCCTACGGGGCTGGCTTGTAAGGGATTGCAGGTCAGGCATTGCCCCGAGTCTGCGCCTGCCTTTGGCACGCTTGCTGCTGAATTAGCACCCACGGTCGTAGCACCCTGTAAGACAAGGAGGTGTCTTCTGGGTGGCAGGTGCAAATGGGAGGCATCGGAAGCTCGGGAAGCTGCCAGGCACGTCAGAGATCGCGCGCGCTCCGCTCCCCCTTCCCTGCCGCCGAGGAGCTTTGGAGTCGCTCTCCGTGGTTGCCTTTGATCCGGAGCAGATGTCGCTTGCGTGGGAAGATGGAGGTTTCCGTGTTTTACGAGGGAGATGCCACGCGGTTGTAGCCTGATGGGGACGGCGCTCGCTTGGCTGTCGTGCACCCTGGAGCGCAACTGGAGAGCGTTCCTATCTGGACACGGATAGGGAAGCGCCGGTGTCCCCGTGCGCAACTGGCCGATCAATCCCGGCCCAAACCCTTCCCTACATCATAGCCCCGCTGCCCCATTGCTGTCTAGGGCATTTTAATGCAGACTTGTGCGGGGTGCATATCTGCAACCACTTATTTATAGAGCTTTTTCTCCCCAGCGTGGTAAAAGGCTTACGATATACCTGTTACGTCTGGAGAAAGGCATTTTGAGCAGTTCGTGCGGTTAATTATTCAAACATTTAATTAGCATACAATAACTGTCGTGTTAAATCCTGCCAGCGCACGTTTAATTTAAGGGTTAGCTAAAGACTTCGCTCCCGTCGTCGCTCTCTTTTGCTCTCCGGCCTCCCCTCTGCCTCCTCTCATCCGACGGGGGCCGAAGGAGATGCCTCAAGACCCACAAGTCTCTTCCCAGGGCTTATCCTGAGTTAACCCAGCCCTGCTATCCATGTCCTAGTCCTGTGCATCGTCCCAGAGTGTTTTCATGGAAGCAAACCCCTTTTGGCGGGATCTTTGTGCCCTACGTTGTCCCATCCCGGAGTCCCCGTCGCTCGGGGAACGTCTGATCCGCCCTCGTCCTCTGGAGCCGGTGCGCCTGGACCTGCGGAAATCCGACTCCCAGCAGCCCTTCCCAACAGAGAGCAATTCATTACCCACCTTGATTTCCACTTAAAATGTACTTTAACTACACTTCCACCTGCAAACCTTAAATCACCCTCCTGTTCACCCCAAATCCATCATTTTTTATTTTCTCGCCCGGCGCTGGCATGACATAATCCCTTGCCGAGCGGCTCGGAGCGCTTTGCGGATCAATAAATTCCCTACGTGCGCGGCAGAGGCAAGACGGGCAAGGCCGCTGCAGCCGCTCTGGCGTGGGGCGCGAGCCGGGGCTCGGAGCCCCGTTTCTTCCCGCTTTCGCCCTTCTCCTCCATCCCCCCATCTTCCCCCTTTTCCCCCTGTGTTTTACACCTGATATAATGTCGGGGAGCTGCCGCTCGCTTGGGAGAGGTAGCAGCAGGAAGGCCGCTCCTCCTTCACRCACGCTTTGAGACTTAAGCTGCAATTTCATGTTCCCCCCTTTCCGTGTCCTTGCAGTGTCTCCGAAAATCACCGAGATCTCCTCCGACATCTCCATCAACGAGGGCGGCAACGTCAGCCTCACCTGCATAGCCACGGGCAGGCCAGACCCCACCATCACCTGGAGACACATCTCGCCCAAAGGTAAGCCCAGCTTCTCTCCTAGCTTTCCTAGCGCGTCGCCGTCTTCCCGAAAAAAGGTTTTTCCCTTTTTCTCCGCGCTTGCTGCCATCCGGCAGGTTCCTTTCCCYGGGGAACCGTTACCTGCGTGCGAACCAGATGTTCCCGTTTTCCTCGGGTCTTAGCTGCTATGGAAACTGAGGATGCGCCACGAGAGGAAGAGCGAGCTCATCAGAAACGACCCGCGGCGCCGGGTAACGCGCAGCAGCGGCTCCTACCCCGCGAGGAGGCCTTCTGCTTTGGAAACTCAGCGAGAGCAAATCTCTTTGAGTGTGATTTGTGTATTTTATGTATTTYGATGTGCCTGCGTGTGTTGGCACTTTTAGGTGCCGAGCTTCTCTTCGCATCCCACGGCTCCGAGTTATTCTGGTGCCCGTCCCTAAAGCGGGRGGAGCTGCTCCCGCTCGCAAGCAGGTTCTGGTCACTCAGGTGTTTCCATAGTTACTGGGCGCTTTATTTGTTTTATTTTTTTGGGTGACTCGCAGGTTGTCATGGCGATTGCCACGGTGCCGGGCTGTTTTTCCYGTCCCTGTGGGCAAAAGCTGGAATTTTGGGCCGAGGAGGAGCAGCGCGGGGCAACGCTGACTCTCCACGTGTATTTATCCCAGCCACAGAAACGAGGCGCCCGTTGCCTCCCGTCCAGCTCCTCGGGTTCAGAGCCCACCAAGGTCCTTCTCTCCATGAGGCTCTCCCGTTGCTCTTGGGTTATTCCTGTAGCGGGATGGATTCCGGTGCATGCCATGGACAATGTGATGAGTTGGCTTGATGATGTCTTGGCTTGTAAGGAGGCTAATGGGGAAGCCTTCGCGTCGGGAATCCCTCTTAGGATTGCTCTTGGCGATGAAGGCTGTGTCATATGGATGACGATAGGGATCCTATGGAGCCGYTTGGGGCTTGTTGACAAGCTCGCCTGCCGTGCCGGGGGTAACCGCGCTTCCCGCGCCGACGGGAGGAGACATGCAGCGGGCACGGGCCCGGCGCTAATCCCAGGTCCTACGCGCGCTTAAGATAGATGAGACAGAGCGGCCTAACGCGGCGGGGGGCTCGGGAGATCATCTGTCTATGCATCCGCAGCGGAGCAGGGAAGGGAGCCTGGGAGCAGCCCYGTAGATTTGGATATGTCGATGCCCTCCGCGTCTCGGCGCGGCTCCGAAGAGCCGAGGGCCGCGGGGTTGTCTCCTGACAACCGAGTAGYGGCCACGTCTAAGGGGAAAGGAGAGGCCAACGCGACGGAGACCTCGCGAGAGGCTCCGGCGCCGTCGGCAGCTCAACCGTCCCCTTGTTTACTGTTGAAATAATTACTGCTTTGCCATAATATTAGCTCTGAGCCGTGACTCCATTACCATTATCGCCGGAATATTACCCATTTATTATCTCCCAGCAACCCTGGAAGATGAACACTAGGCTTCAGAGACCAATTGTTTTACAACAGCCAGGATCTTGGTGTGCATTGTTTAATGAGGTAAACTACATTATAGCCGGCATTAATTTGGCTGCCGGGCGCCGCACTCCGTCATCGCTAACCTGTAAATCTGCCGCCGGGTTCGACGCACGCGCCGGACACGCCGGAGGTGCCGACGCCTCCACGGTAGCCGGGAATCGGGAAGCTCGTGGGTTTCTTCCCGGCGCTGGGTCCGGAGGAGYGGGATCCGACGGCATCCAGGGCCTCGGGGTCTTGTCGGTTTGGGAAGATCCTCGTGCGCCGAGCGCTCATCCGCGGCCGGCCGCGTTTCCCGCCCCCATTGATGTGCCCTCGTTCCTCCCGCTCTTCCGGAGCACTAGGAGATTATATACTTCTCTGGATGTATGTGTATATAAGTAACGCGTTTGATTGCCCGCGTGGTGCAAATGAACCCGCTGAGCTGATTTGTTTGCACATTTGCCAGTGCCGTCCTTAAAATACGCCTTTTAGTACAAAAATAACCAGACCCCTACCAGCCTCAAATGAGGCGATGTCTTCCTCTTAAGGAAAGGAGAAATAAAACCCTCTGCGCTTCGGCATCTTCCCTAAGCCCAGCTTTGCAATGTCGTGCTCGCCCTCCTGGCCGCAGGCGAGCCACGGTGAGGTCGCCCACACGGGTGCTGGGTCCCGGTGGTGGCCGGGGATTGGGGCCGCTGGCTTGTGCCGTGGTGTCGGGGAGAGCAGGGGCTGTGCACGCGACAGGGGCTGTGCAAGCAAGAGCGGCTGTGCAAGAGCGAGGGGCTGTGCAAGAAGGGATGTGCAAGAGCGAGGGGCTGTGCAAGAGAGAAGGGATGTGCAAGAGCGAGGGGCTGTGCAAGAGAGAAGGGATGTGCAAGAGCGAGGGGCTGTGCAAGAAGGGCTGTGCAAGCGAGCAGGGCTGTGCAAGCAAGAAGGGCTGTGCAAGAAGGGCTGTGCAAGAAAGCAGGGCTGTGCAAGCGAGCGGGGCAGTGCAAGCGAGCACGGTGTGCGCCCGAGCAGCACTCCCGAGTTGCACAAACACGTTCCGCTCCAGCCAGACTTTCTGGCAGCTCCCGGTTCCCGGAGGCCGGTCCCGTCGGGGACGTCACCAGCGTCCTTTGGCCCTGCCCTGCGGGCACCCCGGCTTTGCGTGGATTGCTGGCTAATGGGGTGGAGCTAGCACGAGTGCCTCCTATTAATGGGGCAGAATATAAACAGAATGAAGCCTTCATTTCCCGGGCAGTGATTTCATTATTAATATACTTTACAGTTCACAGGTTGTTCATTTGCTCCCGTGTTTTCTCAGCTGGTGTAATCGGCTGCTCCGAGTGAGAACAGTCATAAAATTTCCATTTCCAGTCGAATGTGCGTCCAATTCGCCGTGAAATGTTCTCTCTGTCGTGAATATTAAGCGCGTGAGGAGTCAGTAGCCGCGGGATTAGGCAGGGCAGGTTGCCAGGCCCCGCTCCCGCCGCCGGGAAGGCGAAGGGCGCTCGGAGCTCGCGGGGAGCGGGCGAGGAGCAGAGAGGAGACGGTGGCCAAAGTGGTGGCCAAGGAGGAGAGAATGGCAGAGAAAGGTGCAAAATCGCAGGAGGCGGTTTGGGGCTCCCGTGGCGCCCTAGCAAGCGAGCCAGCACAGGGACCCGTTGCGGGCGGACGCGCCGGGAAGAGCGAGCGGCTCCCGTGGAAATCCCGCGGGTCGCGCGGCCGGCYGCTCCGTTCCCTTCCGCCGCCGCCGTCCTCCGTGCCGGGAAAAGCTGCCTCTTCCCCTCCCGTCCCTTTTGCTGCCGAGTCAGGATAATGATAGTCTTATTCTGATCCCCTGAACTTGCCCATCTGCCCGGTGAAACGATGGCCATTCCTCTTCCTCCCGGCCTCTGTCTCTCGGYCTCTTTTGTTTTCCTCCTCCCGCAGCCTAATTTAGAGTGGCAGCAGTGCCGGAGCCCGTGGCTTCTTCCCCTCCTGCCGCTCTGATTTACAGCGGCTTTTCCTCCCCTGCTATAGCGTTTGCCAGCCCCGGCACGTGCCCGGATCCCGTTTCCCCTCGCCCCCGGCCGGCGCATCCGTCTCGCCGCCCGCCCGCCCGTATATTTCCCCGGCTCCTCTCCATAAGCGGCGCTATCGCCAGCGCCGCTCCCGGAATGGAGACGTCAGCGCCATAAAGCACGAGGGGACAGCGCAAGGCCACTGGGCTGGAAAATAGCGCGTCTGGAAAAATAAAGACGGGATAAAGATGATGGAGAGGCGCGAGCGGCCCTCGCCCCGCGGCGCCGCGCGGGCTCCCCGGGACACGGCGTGCGGAYGCGCAAGGGAGGCCCGGAGCGTTTCCCGCTGCCGTGGATGCATTTAGGCCGCTCCGGCTGCTCGTTTCCCCTCTGGCACCTCGCCGGCACCGCGACGCTCCCCAGGGCACCCCATTGCCACCCTCCGGAGAGCCGCGCGCCCAGGAGCGAGGGCCCAAATTCCACCAAGCGCCCGGGGGGAAAACACCCCTTGGCTTTGACTTACGGCACGGCGCGCGCTTGCACGGGAGCAGCAGCGGCTTCTGCCGCCGCGCGGGGCCATGAAAGATGAATGAGGGCCGCTGCCGGGAGAGGGCACGCGGGAGGAGCGCTCGCTGCGGCGACGCCGTCCTCTCTCACCTTGCGAGCGGCAGCGCGGCGGGGGACGYGGCCGCGTGCCGGGAGCCCGCGGGACGCGGCGGCATCGCGCACGGATGTGGGCTCCTCCATSCGGAGCGGCTCCGGCGGGAGCGCGCCGGAGSCGGCCGTGCCGGCGGGCGGAGGAGGAAGCCGCCTGGCTCTGTGCTTGTAATAATATGTGGATATCGTTAAGGAGAGCGGCCCTGTAATGAGCACTAAAGCCCTCTTTTGCACGAGCTGACATCACTCAAGTGCTTGGCGAGCTCTGGCCACTTGCGGCGCCGCCCGAACGGACCCCGCTCCTCGCTTTGGCCAAAGGAGGGGCGCGTTGGTGTCCGGGTCCATTTGGCACGGTCGGTCTCGTCCCAGCCCGGAGTGGCATCCGTGGGGGCTGTCCCCAGCGCTGTCACCACGGGGCCGYGGCGCGCGTGGCGCTTCCGGCGGCGTCTGGGCGCGTGGCACACGGCAGCGTTTCTTCCTTCGATGCGCTTGGCTTCCGAGCCAGYGGTCCCTTCAAGGGTGGCTGGTCCCGGACTTGTTTTGTTTTGTGCCTCTAAACCTTCATTTCCATAATCCCTTTATTTCYTGCGGAGTTTCTCCTCGTGAACAAAACAGCTCGGTGCCACCGGGTCCGAAGCCGGCGTCGCGCGCAGCCCGACGCACAGGGCCGGGATCGCGGCTCCGGGCCGGAGCACTTGCGGATTCGGGAGCCGCCGCCGGGATGCGAGAGCCGAGCACCCCGCGTCCCGTCGCGTCCCGTATTTATGGGCTTTAGGAGCTGTAAGGAGTTGTCCGTGGTGCCGGTGGGCGCCGTCGCTCGGAGGCGGGAGCGCCACCGTGTTAATTTTTATTGCCAGAAGCAGCCGTAAATTGATAGGCGCGAATCGCCGCGGGGGCCGTAATTAACCGGCTCCTATTTCCCCTCCAAAAGGAGCGATGTTTCACGCTCCTACTCGGACTCGGCCGGAATCGGCCGCTGTCAAGAGCGGCCGTAGCCAGTATAGAGATTTATAGACCTTGGAGGTAAATATTGACTAATGGGCAGCTTGGCTTAATGTTCACCTTGAAGGGCAATAAATTGCGCTATTGATTGAGGCCCGCTGTCAATATTTGTATTGTTGTAAACATTTTAATAAAATTATCTCCATAAAATATCCGCGCYCTCCAGCGGGTCCCAGTGCTTCTGGCTCAGGGGGCCCAGAAGCGGGTCCACGCTTCCCGGTTCCCTCGGTTTTTCCTTGCTCTCTGGCATCCCGCGCTCCGTAGGCACCGGCTCTTGCTTCCAACAGCATCATCCCGCGGGACCCGGTCCCGTTCCCGGTGCCGTCGCGTAACCCGGAGCCGGGCGTGCGCGCAGCGCGTCCGCCCGTGCCCTCCTTCCATCGGCAGGCAGCGCTGTGCTCCCGAGCAGCCGATTCTAGGTCAGCCATAAACGGGATTTATGTATTTTTTTCCCCTCCCTCTGCTTTATTTCTCTTTCTTTCTTTCTTTMTTTTTGTGGCGCGCCTTGCTGCAGGACAGGCGGGATCTCCGAAAGGCAGTTTTTGCGTCTCATAAGGGTGTTGATTTGAGGATGGYGCCTGTAGATGCTGCCCTCGGGTGCTGCCGCGCGCCATCCCGGTGGGAATCGCATCCGTGGGCTGCGGAATCAGCAATTCCGCACTTAAAACGACCCACTTTGCCCCCATCCATGCGGATGGGCCAGGGAGGAAGCAGAACCCCAGCAGGGTCCGTGGCAGAGGGGCACGGGGATTTAGGGGCCCGGGGMTCCTCTCGGAGCCCCCGGGACCCGCGGTCGCTCTCCGTCCGTCGGCGCTCCGTGCCAGAAACAGCTGTCCGGAGCTAATTTATTTCCTAATGCTGCAGCAATGTTAATTTATAAATTACACCGGTAATTCGAGCTGTTATTAATTTCAGCTGGTGTAGGGCAAGCCTAATTAAAATATGACACCAATTGCCACACGTACGTAGCCAGGACTGCCGTTGTTTAAAATTTACGGGAATAGGAAGCGTGACAGCGGCCTCGGAGACGCCGCGCGCGGTCACRAGAGCGTCCCGGGCGCCGCGGGCGGGATAGGGACCGAACCGCGTCCTTATCGGGCGATTCCCGGGAATACATTGGCCAAGCTCTCCTTTTTTCCTTCCCCCTGCAGCCGTGGGCTTCGTGAGCGAGGACGAGTACCTGGAGATCACGGGCATCACGCGGGAGCAGTCGGGCGAGTACGAGTGCAGCGCCTCCAACGACGTGGCCGCCCCCGTGGTGCAGCGCGTCAAGGTCACCGTCAACTGTGAGTGGCCCGAGGGCCCCGCGCCGGGACCGCTGCTTCCCGAGCAGCCCGTGTTTTCCCCGGTTCTTCCCTGCCTCTTTCTGCGGGCTGCGTGCCGCTTGGCGCCTCCTCCTCCGCGCCGCCCTCGCTTCCACGCTGCACGGATGCCCTCTGGGGAGAGGGAGCAGCGAGCAGTAAATAAGGCGGATTTTTTTCCCCCTAAGAAGGGCAAAAAGGGGAGCGAGAGGAGAGGCGAGGGGGGCCCGGCGCTCACGGCGCACGCGCGTCTCCCCGCAGACCCGCCGTACATCTCGGACGCCAAGAGCACCGGCGTGCCCGTGGGCCAGAAGGGCGTCCTGCAGTGCGAGGCCTCCGCCGTGCCCTCRGCCCAGTTCCAGTGGTTCAAGGACGACAAGCGGTAAGGCCGTGTCCCTCCGCGGGGTGGCGCGAGCCAGGCGGCCACCGCGGGCGGCTCCAATGCAGCTGTGGGGCGCCCTCGGAGCCATGGGTTCATCAAGCGGAGCGGGGGATGATATTRGAGGGCCGGCAGCTCCCCGGTGGAACCGGGTGGTCCGCGAGAGGCGCGCGCTCCGAAGAGGAGACGGGTGACGGGTTTGGGAGCGTCCAAGCCCCAGGGCAACGCGGGAAGAGCCCCCGGGAAGCCGTCCCCTCACGCGCCCCTTCCTTCCCCGCCGCCAGGCTGGCTGAAGGACAGAAAGGGCTGAAGGTGGAGAACGAAGCCTTCTTCTCCCGGCTGACCTTCTTCAACGTCTCCGAGCAGGACTACGGCAACTACACCTGCGTGGCCTCCAACCAGCTAGGGAACACCAACGCCAGCATGATCCTTTACGGTGAGCCCTACGGTGAGCCTTTCCGCGCCTCCGCCGCGGCGACCGTGCCGGGGCTTTGTCCCCACGCGTCCATCTCTGTCGTTTGTCTCCGTGGGAGAGGTGGCATCCGGCAGAGCCGTCCCCTCTCCTTGCGCTCCGGTTCGCGGGTCCGCGGCACGCGGGGAACGCGGAGCCGGCATCRGGTTTCCGGCGTCTCGGCACGATGAGCGCACCGCGACGGGAACGGTCGTGCCGTTTTCACGGGAAGAGGGGATGGATCCGAGCGGAGCGTGGAACCGAGCGCGCGGCCTCAACGCTCCCCTCGTAGTTGTAATGAGTTTGCCGGAAAGATGCCGAGGGTGCAACACGGGAGAGGCTTTGCACCTTGATSCGGGAGCTGTTTTCTGCGCGTGCCGGAGGCGCGCTCGGAGCGATGCGTCCATCCGATGCCGGTCCAGGAGGGCTCTCCTTGCTCATTGCATTTGTCAAGTCTCTGCATGGTGGCCCCTCATACAGAGCAAAAACGTACCTTTGTAGCCTGTCCGGTTATCCTTGGCCTCGCGCCCAACGGCCCCGCGGCGAGGGGCGAGGGTGAGCCAACGCGAGCATCCTTATCTTGGAAATGCCGGGGCCCGTCGTGGCTCCCGGGATCGGGATCTTCCATTGCGGGAGAAGAGAAGCGCCCTCCTCGYTAGGGAGGGAGCTCTCGGCTCTCCCCTTTCTAACCCGTGGGACGCGCGGCTGGCACGGACGGGCAGGGCAATCGGCTGTGCGAGCGGCCGTGTGTTGTGTATCTGCCCTTCTCTCTCTCCTTCGCGCTTGTAACCTTGTCGGGATGGCAATGCCGGGCGGGTTAACGCCCCCGCGCCCTCCTCGAAGGCGAGGACGGGGACAAGGCGGTCCCCAAAGAGCCCCGTGTGGCAGCGGCTCCTGCGCCTTAACGCTGGCTTGTTCTTTAATTTTTTAGAAGAGGCCACTGCCGCTCTGACACCCCGGCAAGGTCAGTAACGCGGGGCCCCGCGGCGCGAGCGCTTCCGCGCGCCCGCTTCTCCGCGCTCRGGGACAAGCCCCCGTCCCCGAGGCGCTCGGTGGCTTCGGTGCCGTCCTCGCTCCTCCGGCACGGC
>NW_020455450.1:849563-852854 GCF_003342845.1 Nothoprocta perdicaria
ACGCGGCGCGCTCTCTGCTCCCTCCGCAGGCCCCGGCGCCGTGCACGACGGCAACAGCGGCGCGTGGCGGCGAGCGGGCGCCCCGTGGCTGCTGCCCCTCGCGCTCGCCCTCCCGCTCCTCAAGTTTTGACCCGAGCGCCGGCCCGCGCGGTAGCGGCGGCCCCCGCGGCGCCAGCCAGCGAGCACCCCAAGGAAGGAGAAGGAGAAGAAGAAGTATTCACCGTTCCAGAAAATAATCATACGAATTGCGAGAGTGTCCGGCCGGGCCGCCCAGGGGAGGGGGAGAGCGCAGGAAGCGCCCGCAGAGGAGGGAGCTTTGGAAAGCGCCCAGAGCCGAGGCCTCCCGCTGAAGACGCACCGTGACTGAGTCTTTTTTTCTTTCCCATTTTCGCCCCTTCCCTCCTCGCGCCCTTCCCGGTTTCCGTTCGCGGCTCGGCGGCGGGCGCCCTCTCCGCGTGGCTCTCGGTGTCGGACGCGACCTCCCCGTCTCGCGGCGGGCCGTGCCGCCGTCGGTGCTCCCGAACGTGCATATATATATGTATATATATACACACACACCCTGCTATACATATATATATATACATATATATATATATGTGGCTCCCCACAAGTTCCCGCGAGGACGGAAGGCGAAGGACGAGCGCGCCGCGGTCGTTTCCCGCGCGTTCCATGTACCCCCCGCGGGCGCCGTGAATAATAAGGGATTCTGAGTCACTCTGGATTCCAGCACTTATATTTTGCGATACGAGCCTAGAACTGTTAGTTCTTTAAAAAAAAAAAAGGGCAAAAAAACCCCAGGCCAGCGAAGCACCGGAGATCGGGGACGGAGCGGCGCGGCGGGGGCGAGCGCGCTCGGGACGTTCGGGAAGCGGCGCCGGCCCCGTCCCGCCGCCCGGAGGCGGGCGCTTATTCTTTTTACGGGATATATATATACAGTATATATAAATATACATATATATATATATAATTTTTCTTTTTGTTTCTGGTCCGCGTTCTAGCCAGCGCTCTCGGCGGGGCCCTCCGGCCGCCCTTTCTGCATGCTGCGTACGGAGTCAGGCGCGCGGCGCTCCCCTCGGGGGCGGCGGAGGTTCTCGGGGAGCGCGACCGAGGCGGCGGCGGCCTCCGCAGCTCCGTTTTATATATATATATATGTATATGTGTGCGTGCGTGTGCGTGCGTGTGTGTGTGTATATATATGTATATATATATAAAAGGAGGCGGAGGCCGCCCGGGCTCGCGGCGGGGGCCGCTCCTCGCGCCCGCGCGGGGGCTTTTCGGCGCCCGTCCCCTTTTCCCCCCCGCCCCGTCGTGCGCGGCCGGGGAGGGGGGCGGCGAGGGGAGGGCTCTCTCTGCCTGTCCATTAAAACCAATGTTCCATGTGGCTGCTCCGTCTGCGTGTGCTGCTCATTGCCGCGCCGTAGGGCGGCGGGGCGCCGCGTCTCGGCGTCGCCCCGCCGGCGGGGACGGCCAACGCCTCCGGCAACGGCCCTCGGCGCGAGGCCCCGAGGCTCCGGCCTCCCCGCGGCGGAGGACTCCGGCGAGGAACGCCGAGGGAGACGCTCCGGCATCAGGTAGGAGCTTCGGAAACCCTCTTCGGTGCGGTGGGAAGTCGCGGGAGGAGCCGGGGCGGAGGCGGAGGCTTCGTCGCGCTTGTCCCCTGGTGCCTTCTTGTTGGCGTTTGCACGAGGTTTGGCAGTGTCTTCTCCACGCTTGCGCTTTGGCCACCGGCCGGATTTTGGGTCTCCGGAGCGTCGGATGCTGCACGTCCCCCGGGGATGCGCCGAGGCCTCGCGGCGCGCGGCTGCATCGGGAGGCCGGGTCGCGGCGCGAGGGCCTTTGCGCGGCGCCCCGTGCGCCGCAGCCATCGCTGTGGGCAGGAGAGTTGGGTCTCTGTGTGCGGAAATCACCCGTGCGGGAACGGGGCCCGTGAGAGAGCGCGGTCCCCCGGCCGGGATCCCTCCCAGTTCTCCCGGCACCGCAGCGCGCCTCAGAAGAGGAGCGGGACGCGGCTTCCCGGCGCTCGGTGCCTTCCGAGGGCTCCGGGCACAGGGAGGCGCCCGCTTGCGGCGGGCTCGCGCGCCGGGCTAAGCAGCGGATGGGGCAGAGGAGTCGGAGCCCGATGCGTGCCAGCGGGACTCGCTTATAGGGAGGGCAGCGGCCGGGACCGCGCGGCTCCCGGGCCGGCGGCGCTTCCCGCGGCAAGGCAAGCGCCGCGGGTACAAAGTTTGTCAAACTTTATTGATACACTGCACGATCACAACCATCTCTTATTCTCGCCGAATTAGAAAAGGTTACAACTACAATGTAACATGCACAGACCCCAGGTAGTATAGTCACCTTTAGAATACAATTATCGACGGAGACGCGAGCGCGGGCCCCGGCGGCGGCCCGGCGGCCGGGGGTCAGCGTCTCCTGCGCGGTCGCCGCGGCGGAACCGCGCCGGGAACGCCGGGTACGTCGAGGAGGGGCGTCGTTTAGCCGGGACGGTTGCCGCGGCCGGGGCTCCGCTCCCTTCCCTCGCGTTCGGGGCCGTTCGGGAGCGTTCGGGTCGAGCCGCGCGTGGCCGTTTGGAGGGCGCAGTCCAGGCTGCTCGCGTCCGTCCACGCTTCGGGGCGGGATAACGGAGACGGTCGCCGGTCGGGGCGGCTCCGCGCGCTCGGCCGCCGCGTGCGGGCGGCCGCGAGTCCACACGGGCTCGGCCGCGGCTCATCCCCGGAGCGGGATAGGGAGCGAGCGGCTCGGACAGTTTTCCAGCGGGGACGTGGCGGGATCGGGGCGGTTTCTGCAGGCGGGGGATGGCCGGGGGCTCCAGCGCGGGCTCCTCGGCGGCGGAGGGGTCGCGTGTCCTTTGGGTGGCGGCAGCAGCACGGTCGAGGCGGTCGGCTCGGGGCGCGCCGGGAGAGGCGGCGGCGGCTCCGGGAGCATCCCGGCCTCTGCGGAGGGGCGCGTGCAGGGGATGGCCCCTTGCTGTGGGGGAAGCAGCAGGACGGGCAGGGAGGCGGCGTCTCCAGGGCATCGAGAGGAGAACTTGGCACGCGGGGCGCTCGGCTCGGAGAGCTCGGCCCCAGGGGCACCGGGCGGACGCGGCGCGGCCACCCGACGGCGATCACCGGGACAGGGGATCGGCGCCCGCTTGGGCGCCCAGGGCCTCTCCGAGGCCCCCGCACGCCGAGACGAGGGGGAGGCCGTCGAGTCCGGGCCGTGGCGGGTAGGCGACGTGTCCCACGAGAGCCCCGGCGAGGGACGAAGCGCTCGGCGGCGCGTCCGGCTCGCGCGGCGTCCACGGAGCGC
>NW_020455450.1:853019-1047012 GCF_003342845.1 Nothoprocta perdicaria
CGCCGGCGCCTCCGCGGCCCCTGCGCCTTCTTATCAAAAGTCGAGGAGGAGGAAGGCGGCGAGGAAGGCTGCCCAGAGCCAGAGGCGGGAGGCCGCTCGCGACGCCGCGTTGCCGCCGTCGTGCACCGCGCCGGGCCCTGYGGAGAGGAGAGAAGGAGGTGAGAAGGAGGCGCGGAGGCGGGCACGAGTTTGCGGCTCCCCGCAGAGCCGCACGCTCCCCGGAGCCGGGAGCGGCGTCCTCGCGGTCCCCGCGCCAGAGGAGCGGAGCCCAGAGCGGACTCCCGGGATTCCTTAGCGTGGCCTAAAGGAGAGTCGTCCCCGGCCAGGCACACGCAGGCCGGGAGGAGGAGGAGCGGGCCCATCGCTCGCGTCCTTGTGACGCCCTTTCGGTACAGGGTGGTCGGTCAGGCAGCTTTCGGAAGCGGCCCGTCAGTCTCCAGGCACGCGAAGCTTGCGTCGGAGCGGAGGYGGCTCCGCGTTTGCGCTCTGGAGGTTTCTCGGGGTTACGGCACTTCCGAGAAGGGTAGGAACCAGGCTGTTTCACGTCCCTGATACCTGGAGGTCAGCGCAGGCAGGTCGGCGGGGGAGCCGAGGGCAGYGAGGAGCCCCCCGGGGCTCTTCGGGAGCCCGATGCCCTCTGGCTAGAGCGGGTCTCTCCTGCAATGCCAGGAGCAGCGAGGATGTGCYCGTGGTGTTGCAGACAGGGTGTCTTTGCAGGGAATTTCAGGGGGAAAKGGCGCTGTGGGGTGACAGGAGGAGGAGGCGCCGTCGGGGGGACCGCGGGTCCCCTCAGCCCGAGGACAGCCCCGGGGCCGAGCCCGCCCGCACCCTCCGGGAGGCGCGCGGCGGGAGCGCCGCCGAGGCCCGGCCCGTGAGGAACGGGAACTTTTGAGGAGATTCCATCAGCGAGGAGCCCGCCCGGCGCGAGGAGGCCCCCGCGCTCCCCCTTCGCCCCGGGAGAGCAGGTAAGCGGTTCCCTCCGCAGCGCAGGTTCCAGGGAGCAGCGGGAGCGTCGCCGTCGGAGGGGCGAAGGAGCCCACGAGCCCCACGYGCCGGCACGCCGCAGGAGGATGCCGCTAAGGATGCCAAAACCGTCGGATGCCACCAATGTCGCATGCCAAAAATGTCCCGTCCACTTCGGGAGGTGGCGGAGGTGACGGGGCCGGGGGCGCACCGGGCGTTCGCACGCAATGGGGCAGGAGGGCAGCACTTTGGAACGCCAAGGAGCCGGGAAGAGCTCCGGAGCCACGGCGACCGGGAGAGCGGCGCCCCGGAGACGCCGTAGGGACGCGCGGCCGTCGGCGCCCAGGGGACGACGTGGGACGCGCGGAGACCAACAGGTAGGAGCCGGCACCACAGAGGCGTCCGGGGACGGGGCCGCCCGCCAGCATCGTCACTGCGCGATGTCGTAGAGGAGAGGGGAGCCGAGCGCCCGGGAAGGCGTTAGGCGGCGAGGAGCCAACAGGAGCGAGGCGCGCGCGTTCGGGCGGCTCGGACGCGAGGGACTTAGGCGGTCGAGAGGTGCTCATGCCATAGGGAAGACCGGCCTGTGTTTGTCACGCTTTGTCTCGAGGAACTTAGAAAGGTGGCGAGTAAGTCGGAGAGAGTCGTGGGTATTCGGGGCGCTCGGACGTGCCGAACGATGCCAGTTAGAGATGTGGCCAGAGGAAAGAGTCGCGCGCGTTTGGGAGGACGGGGCTCGCGTCGGAGAGGCGGCGACCCAGGGGGAACCGAGCGGCTCCGCGGCGCGCGAGCGAGCGGGCAGGAGGACAAGCGAGGAGCGAGGGCGAAGGAAAGCGYGAAGGGCGCGAGGCGCCGAGCGTCCCGGGAGTCGCCGCGACAGGAAGGGAGCCCGGCGGGCAGAGAGCCCGAAATTCAGGGAGAGGACGAGCGCTTCGGAAAGGGCGGTGTTTCTTTGGGACGCCCTGAACGTCGGAGAGCCRGCCGGCTGTAGGAAAGGGTCGCAGTGGGTCTGGACAGGGAGCGTGGAGGAAGAAAGAGGGTGGGCCAGGGAATAGGAAAGGGGCTCGCGTCCTTTCGGGCCGCCTGGAACGGGGAGAGCAAAGGAGACGGCTAACAGGGGCAGAGTCGCACGCGGACGCGAGAGCGTCAGAGAGGTGGCAAGGGCACGGCGAAGAAAGAGTCACGCGCGTTTGGGACGCTCGGGCCGGAGCCGCCGAGCTGGGCAGGAGAGAGTTGCGGCCGTTTGGGTCGCTGGGACTTGACAAAGTAAGTTAGTCGGTCCGGGAACAGGCAGCTTCGGGCATCCTTTGACGGCAGAAAATAGGAGAGAGGGTGTGGAGCAGTCAAGGGCGGTCGCGTGCGTCCGGGAGGCGGCGCGGAGCGACGGCCGGCGGCGGGCAAGGGCCACGGGCCGGCCGGACCCGAGCGAGCCGGAGAGGCGGCAAGCCCTGAGGAAGGGAASAGCAGCATTTGCCGGGGTGCGCGAAACTTAGTCGGGGAGGGTGAGAGCAACCAGGGACCAGAAAGAGCCGCGTTAGTTCCCGATGCTCTTCCTGGAGAGGCTCGGGCGCCAGGGAGGYGGCAGGCCCAGGGGCCGAGGTCTCTTCAGGACCGGAGCATGGGGGAGAGGCGGCGCGCCGGCCGGAGCGGGCGCTCGCCCAGGCGGGAGAAAGTGCCCTCGCGCGGAAAGCGGCCGGCCGGTCAGGGCAAGAAAGAGGTCTGCGCGCAAGTGAGGCGGAGGGCTGCGCAGGAGCAAGTCTCCGTCGGGTCGGGCCRCCGGGGCTCGAGGAAGTCGCGCGGGTAGGCCGCCAGCGCCTCGGGTCGCGTGTCGGTTTGTTCCGGACTCTCCGGCGCGCGGGAGTTCGTTAGGTAAGGAGGAGCAGGGAGTCGGAGGGAGCCGGGCCCATCCGACGGCGCTCGGAGGCGAGCAACGCGGAGGGGCGGCCTGTCGTTTAGGAGAAGGCGTTCGCGTAGGCGGACGGAGCGGAGGCACTTAGCGAAGGAGGCGGCCCGCGAGGTCCGAAGAAGCGTTCGTTCGTTCGTCGGGGAYGCTCCGGCCCCACGAGGTCGGTTCCATCGGGAGGCGGCCGGCTCTTCCTCGAGGAGGAAGCGTTCGCTCGTCGGGGCCGCGAGGCTCGGCCGGGAGGCGGCCCGTCGGTCAGGCCAAAGAGTTTGTGGGGACGTGGGCATGGAAGTAAGTCGGGGAAAGGTAGTTAGCGACTTAGGGAGGCCGCGAGCCGAGAGGCTCAACCCTTCGGGACGCTCGCCAGCGCGTCGGGGAGTTTGTCGGGGACCGGGCCTTTTCTGGTCCSTTAGGGACGCGAGAGCGTTAGGAGCCAGGTCGTTCCTTAGGGAAGCGGTGAGCAAGAGGATCCAGTAGTCGGAGCGGCCGTCGGGGAGGCGCCCGGTCATCAGGGACAAAGCATTTGTCGGTCAGGGACGCGAGAGCAAGCCCAGGTCGTTCCGGAGGCGGCGCGCCGAGCCCCTCGCGTATTCGGGGCCCTCTCCCGGGAGCGTWTCGGGGAGGCGGCCGCCCCGTTTCGGGAGAAGCCCGCGTCGGTTAGGAACGAGAGCCCGGTCGTCGGTCCGAGGTCATTCCTTAGGGAGGCGTCGAGCCAGGAGGATCGAGTATTTATTTYGGGCGCTCGGAAGTTTGTAGGGGCGCCGGTGCCTCGATGAGGAAAGGGCCTTCGGTAGGGACGCGAGAACCTTAGTAAGGACGTAACGGGGAGTCCGTTACCGAGGGAGCCGGCGAGCCAAAAGGCTTGACCCGTCCGGGACGCCCGGAAGTTTGTCCGGGAGCGCCCCTTTGTCAGGCAGGGACGCGACCCCGGTCACCGTCGTTTGTCGGTTAATTAGGGAGGCGGCCGGCGAAGAGGCTTCGGCCTCCGGGCCGCTCGCCGGTCCGTTGGGGCGGCGGTTGGCGGTCTAGGAACCGGCGTCGGATCGCCGGGGGCGCGAGCAGATCGCGAAGTAAGGAGGTTGTTTGTTAGGGAGGCGTCGAGGCCAGCCAGAGGACCCGCTCCTGGGGAGTCTCGCCCGTTCCTCGGGGAGGCGGCCCCTCGTTTAGGGAACATCAGGCGTCGGTCCCGCGGGCGAGAAGGCGAGGAAGGCAGGAAAAGGTCGTCGGTCCGGGAGGCGGCGAGCCGAGAGGCCGCGGCCGTCGGGACGCTCGGCGGTCCGCCGCGGAGGCGGCGGGTCGCGTAGGAAGAGCCACGCGTTAGGGACATGAGAGTAGTAGTCAGTAAGTAGCAGGTAGTTTCAAGCCGATGGTGACGAAAGAGGAGCAAGCATAGGGGATGCTTTTTTTGGAGGTTTTCGGGGAGGTGTCGAGGACCAAGGGCTCGTTCCTTAGGGAGGCGAGAACGTTCGTAAGGAAGTCTCAGGTCGTTCGCTAGGGAGGCGGCGCGCCGGGAGGCTCGGAAGCGGGGCCGTCGAGGAGAAAGCGCGCGCGTGCGCCTCTGTCCTCTTTGTGCCCTCACGCTCGCGGAGAGGGCTCCCTCGTCGGCCGGAGGGGTGCCCGCCCGGCCCGGAGCCGCCGGCGGGCCCAGGCCCCTTAGAGAGGCGCCCGGCCGCTCCGGAGGGGGCGTTCGGAGTCCGGACAGGAGGAGGCAGGGAAGGCGGCGCGGGAGGGCGCGGGCGCTTGGCGGGACCCTCGTGCCCGGTGACTTTTGGCCAACACCGCGCTTTTGTCTCTGTTCTAGGCGGAGGGCACCCGTCCCACGTTACCCCGCCCTGAGGCCGAGGCCTTCGAGAGGACCACGACACCATCGACGGAGCCCGCGGCGGCGGCCACCCGCGGCCCAAGGGAGGCGTCTCGCCGTCGCGGAGCGTGCTCACGTGTTGTGGCTCGCGAATAAAGGCCTCTCGAACCGCCTGCCCGTGTCTCTCCTTTTTGCGGGGCGCTCTCGGTCTCGCCCCCCCATGCATCTAACCATCCTCGTCGCCTCACTTAATTCCTTTCGGACTTTGCACCTCCGGTCCCGGTCGCCCGAGCCCCCGCCCTCCGTCTCTCGTCCCGCCCGGCCAAGTCCCGGGGCTTCAGCCCGGGCGGCCAAGTCCTACGTCCTCCCCCTAAGAGGCTCGGCCCTAGGGCTTCATCCACGGGGCCGGCGGCCCTAGCGCCGGAGGCTAAGTCCCACGGCCCCGGCCCCCCGGGCTCAGAGGCTAAGGCTCTCGGCCCTAGCCCGACAGCCCGGAGGCAGCGTCCCACGGCCCGAGCCTCCCCCGGGCTAAGAGGGTAAGTCCTTCGGCCCGAGCCTCCGAGCCGAGGAGGCTAAGTCCCACGGCCCCGGCCCTTCGGCCTCAGCGGCCAGGCCTCTGGGCCCTCGTCTCTTTGCCCGGAAGGCCGGGGCCGTGGGACTTAGCCTCCTCGGCTCAGACCCTAGGACCCTGCGCTGAGGCCGAGGGCCTTACCCTCTCGGGCTAAGTCCCACATGCCTAGGGCCATGGGACTTAGCCCGAGAGGCTAAGGCCCTCAGCCTCAGCGCAGGGTCAAGTCCCACGGCCCCACGGCCGTGGGACTTAGCCTCTCAGGCCGAAGGCCCTAGGGGCCCGGGCCTCGGGCCGAAGGCCTGAGGCCCAGGGCTCCCTGCCCCGGGGAGACCCCCCCATCCCAGGCCTGCCTTCCCTGCCAGGCCTGGGGCTTGAGTGGGGCCTCGTGGCCCCGGCAGGCCTGGGGCCAAACGGGCAGCGTGGCTGGCCCTGGCCCGCCGGCCCCGCCCAGTGCCCTGCCCAGTGCCAGGACTCGTCCCCGTTTGCTCGTCCCCATTCGCTACGCTCCACGGTCGCTCCAGCTCCCGAGGCTTTCTGGGCCAGGGGGGTCCCGGGGCAGCCCTTCCCGCTCCGGCACGGCCTCCCATTGGCCCCCCGTCCCGGGTCTCCCCTCCCAGTGGCCCTCGAGCCTGCCCTTAGCTCCCTCGCAGCCCCCGGCCCGACACCACACACCTTCCACCCTACCTCAGCTCCCCTCAAAGCACTACCAGCCTAAGGGCAACCCAGCCAGGAGCTGCCCACAGCCGAAGGCGCCTAGTCCCGGCCCTAGTCCCAGAGGGCCGGGACTAGGCGCCTTCGGCTCCGGGYGGCTCTTGGCCGAGCCGCCCGCAGCCTAAGATGCCCGCGCGTTCCAGGATGGACGGGGGCCCCGACAACCTGAGACGCTCACGCTCCTGTAGGGACCTGGCAAGCAGGGCTCCAGAGAGGCCCTCGGGAGCCCGGGACCTCGCTCCCTGGACGCAGTTCCCCAAGAAGGAGCATCTCGGGTTGTCGGAGGCACCGACAGGAGCCCCCGTCACTCTGGTCCCAGAATGGTCCCGCCAGGGGAGCGAGGCACCTCCGCGATCCTGGGACTCCTAATCCCGACCGTCTTAGAAACAATGGGGCCTCGGGGAGCTGTGACGAGGCATCTCAGGMTCGTGCGAGCTGTCGCCAGAGCCGCCCTACGAGCCCCAAGCTGGGCCTCTTAGGGGTGCGACRGCTCGTGGAGGTGCCTCATCCCAGGCTGCCAAGAAACACCCGGGGACCGCAACGCTCATGGACGGCCTCCCTTGGGCCTCCGCCCTCAGATTCTGTGCGAGAGGGAGGCAGAACTCCTCCAGCGAGGCACAGCGCACGCCGAGTCACTCCGCACACCGCCAGAGAGCTGTCAAACCGCAATGGAGCCGAGGAGAAAGGGGCCACCCTGACAGCGGGCACGCGCTGGACTTTGACAAGACAACCCCTACGCGTAGCTCCGAGCCCTAGGAAGGCCCGGGGGACCAGCACAATTGCCCCCAACACCGCAGCCGGGACCCGACCGCCTAGGCCCGCCAGAACAACTCCTGTCTGACTCCCGCTCACCTAAAGCATGGGGCGCTGGCACCCACCCAAGACAACACGATGCCTTGCCCCAGGCACGTGCCTGCGAGTCGCTCAAAACACCCTGGCCCTGTAAAAACACAACACCCCGAGTCCTGGCCCTCACGTGCCGAGGGCCAGGGCAGCCCCAAGGCTCTCCTGTGYCCTACTGCACCAGAACGCTGGGCTCTGCTCCTGACCGAGTGCCGACACACAAGTCCCCGACTAAAAAGGAGCCCGGCGCCGCTGGGAACCCCTTGCCCCGCTCCTGCTCTGCACACAYGCAACTCCAACACCGCAACGCCTAAACAAAAGGTGCCAAGATGAGACTCACCCCTGGAAGCCAAAGCACTGCACTTGGACGCATCTCCTTGCCCGCCACGACAGCTCACGGGACCTGATCCATCACCCACATAGACCCTACAGCACGGGGTGGGCCGGCGCAACACTGCGCCAACCACAGCTACGCTACCAACTGCCCCATGACCGGCACGGAGCACCTTCGGCCCCGGGACCGTGGCCCCGGCCCGATGCCCCTGATCCGCCCCCAAAGCCCAGGCCTCCGAGCACGTGCCGTCCCCCCTGACCGGCCGACGCACGACACTGCCCTACGCCGTGAGCCCCGTGACACCGGGGCCTCACCTCTGGCCCTAACACGCTTCTCTACTGCACCGGCCCTTGTCAACAGCCAACACACCCGCTACGCAACTCACTGGGACACCCGCGGAAACACCGCTGTGCTCACCTGCCTGACGCCTTCTGCGCCGTCGGCTCCCGGAGGCAGGACCGCGCGCRGGAGACCTGCAGCCCTGACGGAGGCCGGCTGTCGAGCCAGCCGCCCCGGCCGCCCGCCCCCTTTCCCAGCCTCCTGCCTGAACCAATCGGCCGGGTCGCCCTCCCGAGGCACCGCCTCTCCCTAATGAAGGGGCAGGCGGCACCTGGGAGCACCTCGCAACCACCTCGCATCTACCCGGCAYGACCGAGACAAGTGCCCTGCCTCTGCCCCTGCACACACGGGTCTGGGATGCCCGGAGCCGCCTCGAGCGCTGTGGGGCGTGTGGCCGGCCGGGAACGGCCCCTGCTCGCGCCTACGGGTGCCGGCCGCTCCTCTAACGATGCCCGCCTCTGTCACCCTGTCACCAAGAAGCCCCTAACGCTGCCAGGTGCTAATACAGTCAACACTCTGCCCGCCTGCCAAGATTTTGCACCGTCCCCTGGACCGCCAGGGTCGCGCCGTACCCCTCCTCGAGCAGAACACGCTCTACCCGTGCAAGCGCTGACGCTCCCGAACTGATGGGGCCGCCTTATCCATAGCACCGTCTCCAACGACACGTCGCTATCCCCCGGGCGCACACGCGCGGACCCACCTGGCTAATGGGCCCCCGGCCCGACGTTCCGGCGTYGACCGCCCTCCGCCGGCATCGCTTGTGGGAACCGGCTAAAAAGCCCTTCACCATCACCACTGGGTCACCCACCGACACCAACACCGCTAGGACCGCCACCAGCTACTGTGCTGACATCCATCTCTTGGCTGCGGGCTGGAAACCGTGGGCGGGGGGGCCCCTTCCGCCCCCTTCCTCTAAGCGATGCGCTCCGCATCTCGGCGCCTCTTTTGCGCTCYGGGTYGGGGCCTCCGAGGGTCGGCTCCGCRGCGCCGATCCGTCGGAAATGTCACGAGGCGCTCGGTCGCTCCGGCCGCGCTCCTCACTCGGGCACCTAGACGCCTAGACGTTCACGGACAAGCACGGCACCTACCGTACAGGATGATGCTGGCGTTGGTGTTGCCCAGCTTGTTGGTGGCCACGCACGTGTAGTTGCCGTAGTCCTTCTCAGACACRTTGAAGAAGGTCAGCGTCGACATGCGCCCCTTGTTCTCGATGCGCACCCCATCCAGGCCGTTCGCTAATCTGCCCCCGGCGCCGGGGAGACGGGGAGAGACGCGTCACGGCGGGGCCCGGACCGGGCTCGCCCCATGATGCCACCCATCCATCAACACACCACCCAATAAAACAGTACCCCGCTCCAAAACAACAGGAACAAAGTCCCCGCCCCGCGGACGCCCCGCGGCCGGCCCCGCTCACCTGGTGTCCTCCTTGAACCACTGGAACTCCGCCACGGGCACGGCCGACGCCTCGCACTGCAGGATGCCCTTCTGGCCCACCGAGGCGCCCGTGTTCTTGGCGTGGGAGATGAACGGCGGGTCTGCGGAGCGCCCCGGGGAGACGTCGGGGGCCGGCACGGACCGAGAGCGCCCCCGCCACCTCCCCGCTGAAGAGCTCCCAGCTCCCCGTTACTGAGCTCCCCGTGCACAAAGGGCACCTCGGGAGCTGGGTCCCTGCACGCGCGTCCCCCCTCCGGCGCTCGGCGCCACACGGGGCCCCGCCGCTCTCCACTCACAGTTGACGGTGACTTTGACTTTCCGCACGTCGGGGACGGCCACGTCATTCACGGCGCTGCACTCGTACTCGCCCGACTGCTCCCGCGTGATGCCCGTGATCTCCAGGTACTCRTCCTCGCTGGCGAAGCCCAGCCCTGCGAGGAGCGCGCGGCGCCGGGCTGGGCGGGGGCCGCCGGGTCCCCGTCCCCGCCGGCCGCGGCGCGCCGGCCCCGGAGCGCTCACCTTTCCCGGAGAGGTGCCGCCAGGTCACGGTGGGCTCGGGCCGCCCGAACGCCAGGCACATGAGCGTCACGCTGCTGCCCTCGTTGACCGTGACGTCCGACGAGATGTTGACGATCTGCGGGGGGACTGCGAGGGAACGCGAGGCGGGACAGGCGCTGAGCGCGYGAGGGCCCCGCTCCCCTGCCTTAACAACCCCCCGGGATCGCCGCTAAAAACCTGGTGACCGAGCCTYGTGGCGCCCGAAGACACGTCCCCGACTTTGGCATTTTTATTAAAGCTCTTTAAATTACCCAGCGCCTGCCGGATTCCGCGCCGCCCCGAGTGATTTGTAGGCGCCGAGCCCCAGATACTCCCTCTAATAAATAACRCGGCCCTCTCCGCACCCGTAAATATCCACGGCCTGGGCAATGAGCAATTAAAAGCCCGGGGAAAAATAACGCCGCTTCCCGGCATTCCGGGATGGGCACACGCCTAACGGACCCGCGGGATGCTCTGCTCTCCCGCAGCTCCCTTCTTAGCATTCCTGCTACCTAACACACCGCTCTGCTCCTGGGTGCACCCGGGCTGGGAGGTGAGACCCATGGTGAATAGGGAAAGGGCGCTAAGTCATCCCTGCTCCACAAAAACACTACAGCAAGTCCACGCGGACCCGACACGCCCCGTCGGCGCGTTCATCTCACGGATCGCACCCTCGCCGGGCTCCCCGAAAGCCTGGGACGCTCCGGGATGCCAGAAAAGCCCGGGAGGGTGTCGGAAGCCTTGAGAGAGGGGCTGCTCTGCTGGGCGCGGGGGTCCTTCCCCGCGTGCCGCAGCCTGGCCCTGGTAGAAGGGTGRTGTCACGCGTGGGGACCGGAGAAAACATTGAGTGTTCTCGCCGAGCGCCTCGCATTGACAGCCAAGATTATGGGCTTTGATAAAATCAATTCCGATGACAGCGCCAGCCGAGAGACGYGTCGCGCTTGATTGTGCCCAGATGAGAGATGGAGCGCGTGTGACGGCCTGAGTTGGTCACGTTCCGCGGCCAGGCGCCCCGCTCGGCGCCCCGACGTCCCAAGGGCGCTTGGGTATAGGGATAGGGCCCTATTCCCTCCTGCTCAACACCCGCGGCGCATCTGGCCAGCCTCGCCRCACAACACGGCCCGCCTTGGTAAAAACCATTGCTAAAAATACACTGCGCTTCACCAAAATGACACGTTCCTGCTTGGACACCTTCCTCCTGACAGCCTTGGGCGGAGGCGATCCCGGAGCGGGGGCGAACGCCAGGCGCTTCAGGCTGCCGCTCCCGCCGGGAAGCCCGTTACCCGCCTGACTCCTTGGGCTCCTGCTCCACTTTCTCTGGTCCAGTTCCTGCCCTCTACTCTGCCACTACAAAGCCCATCTCTGGGCGAGGGTCCTTGTGCTCCCCGTGATCAACCCCACACGAAGGGGACTGGCCGGGCCGGGGCACCACACCGAGCTGTCACCCATGGGTGCAGTGGGGCTGCGGGGCAGGGAAGAGACGCTYGGTCCCAGGGCTACTCCTTGAGGGGAGCCCCTTGGACGGAGCGGGGGCCCCGGCGAGGGACATCCCGGGCACGTCCCTCCGTGGGGACAGATGGCCCCGATTTCCCGGGGGCTGCCGAGGGCCCCGCTCGTTCCAAGCCCGGCGAGCGGCGGAGGCCGGGATGGGAAACCGGAGCGGGCGCTGGCGGCAGYGATGCAGACAGCTGATAGAGGTATTAATGAAAAAGCCACGGCTAGAGGGATTAAGGGCCGCACCGAGGAGCGCTCGCTGCACGAGCTGCGGAGCGAGGTGGCCCACGAAGGGCACGTGCCGTTTTTCAGAACGCGACAACAACGTTGACACCGGTTCCTCGGGCACACGCGACCCGCGACGTGATTCGACRTCCTGCTGCTGCAACGGGGCAACGYGGGGGAGTCTATCRCGGCCAGAAGGGAGCAGTCCAAGCAACACCTTAATAACGGCACCATGAGACACGTTCACTACCGGCTGCGACACGAGGAGGGAACAGCTCGACCGGCAGCGGCGCGATTAAACCCACGCGAACGCGGGGACGGAGCGGCGATAAAGCTACCCGGGCACCCTCCGGGCCGACCAAATACCTAGGAATTGTCCCTGACGGATGYGGCGCACGATCCCGAGCCGATCCCTGGGGGATCCAGGGAGCGAGCCGAGAGGGGACGGACGCGATCGCGCTCGCTCTCGTGCGCGTGAGAGACCCGAGGGGCGCCGCGAGGCCCGGCCACATCTCTATGCGAGCAAAACATAAATACATACATAAGGGTGCTGGGTTTGTGGGCCGAGCCGCGGTGCGGCCCTGGACTCTTTCAGAGGGGCTCATTGCAAAATCAATACCCATCAGCTGCTGGAAATTAAAGGAAAGATTAGGTCCTGGTTTTATACACGCTCTATTGTATTCTGAGAGCTTGCTACTCGGCCAGATAAATCTTCTTTAAGAGGATTAGGAAACTTCCATTCTCTTTATCTAACCCGAGCTAACACTAACTCTGAAAAATTAATCGAGAGGCCGGACGAGAGCCGGCGGCCGCCGCCGAGCCGGGGCCGGGAGCCGTCCCGGATAKCCGCCGGCGCCGCGCGGACCCTCACCTTGCACGATGAGGTGGACGCGCGAGGTCTTGGGGTGGTTGTCCGTCTGCACGGAGCACGTGTAGGGCCCCTCGTCGTACACGTCCACGTTGTGGATCTTGATGCTGTACTGCGTCTTGGTGTTGGAGAGGATGACCACGCGGTTGTCCAGGGACCACTTGTCGTTGCCCGCGTAGAGGATGGTGCTGCGGTTGAGCCAGGCCACCCGCGTCACCCGGTCGTCCACGGTGCACCTGCGAGGCGGAGCGCGCGGCCGTCACGCCGGGGCGCCGCGGGCCTCCCGCCCCTGCCCTGCCCTCGGGGCTCCCGACGGCACCGGGAACCTCGCGAGACGGCCCCGGGGCGATGCCCGCGGCCCCGGTGTGCGCGTGGGGAGAGGAGGGAGCTGCAAATCCCGCCAGCGCCTGCAAAACAMAACACGGGCCCTGCGGCGATTGATTTCCCGCCGCGAGGCGCCTCCTCCTTGCGCCCGGYGAGAGGCAGAGAGCGGGGAAATAAATCCACGTGCTCTGTCCTTCCTCCGGGTAGATGCTCCGGAGCTGTTTCCCTCAGGGCTCCTCCGGCTCGGCTTCGCCTGCGGCAAAAGCGTGGGGCTCGGAGGGAAACCGAGGCCCTGGAAGGGAGAGGCGAGGCGGCGCGTACGCCACGGGACGGCTAGAGCGGGATTAATCACCGGCAGAGCCAACGCTGGGCACGCTCAGGGCCTCCAGGGTCCCAGAGCAGCATGCCATATATTATTATCCCGCTACCAAGATGTTCTCCCCGCGCCGGCACCGCGCGCCTTGTCCGTGTCGCAAGCGCCGTGTCGGCCCGAGCGGCGGCCGCGGGAGCCCTCCCGTCACRCAGATTAACTGGGGGAGAGCTAAGCGCAGCCTAGTTAGGTTCAGCCCTCAGGGACTCGGCTCTAGTGGACTATTACCACTGTCTCACTTCATTATAATGAATAATAARGAGATACTTTACACACGTTCCCCCTAAATTATTCATGGCGCGCGCCACAGAACCAGGGCGGCAATATGTAAAACAGAGCCCTCGCGCCTCGGCACGCGGATAAATATCCGGGCGAGGGCCCTTCGGGGGACGCGCGGGGCCCTCATTAGGGTGACGTGCACGGCCCGGGCACGGCGGCGACGACGCGCGCTCCTCGGGCCCGTTCCCGCGCCGAGGATGAGCGTGGCCCCGAGCGGGCGCTGGGAAAGAGCCCGGGCGAAACGGGTCCCGCCGCGCACTCCCGGCTCCCCAGTTCCCGCGGACCGGGATTACGAGCGCGGCTCCGCGAGCAACCAGGTAAGGACGCCTCTGGCGAGTGTTTAGATAAAGCCGACAAGCTCCGACAAAGCCGGATAAGAAAGCGGGCCGGGCGGGTGTCCCTGCGAGGGATCTCGGGAGGAACAAGGACAAACCCGCACCGAGGTGCTCCGGAAGGCGCCGCGTCCGTCTCCGCGCTCGGAAGCGGTGCGAGAACCTCCTCCCAAATCCTCCTTGAACCCAAACAGGGGGATGAGGAGGAAGGAGAGTCCTGCATGCGGGGCGCTGACTGCACCCATCCCTCATCCTCATGGCCTCGCTTCCCAAGGAATCGCTGGCGCTCCCGGGTCCGTCCCGGCGCTCCCCGGCCCGCTCTGCCCCTGCGCGCGCGCCCGGGACCTGCCCACCCGCCTATGCAAACCAACAGATCTGTATTGTTAAGCACTTCTGCAGCCTGTCAACCCCGAGCCATTTCTCACTCCTCGAGGCAAAGTATCRCTGCGAGATGACAAATGGAAATGCCAAAACGGCGCCGCCGACTCCTCGGCTGACCCACTTTCCGGCGACTAAAATACCTGACCCAGATCGGTGGCGGGAGCCGCACCTCGGYGATGCCGGAGCCTTGGGTCTGGCGCCGCGGGTCTGGGCGCCCTCGGACACCGGCTGCCCCGGGTGGGATCCCGTCCCCTATCCCGAAAGCGGGAGGTCCCAGGACCCTCCTTTGCAGACAACTTGAGGAAGGGGAACCCTTTTGCCCGGTCGGTTCTGCTCCGGGGACCTTCGGCGTTGCGGCTCCAAACCAAAATCTCTCCCACCTCTCCCCGTGCAAAATCACAGTCGTTATCAGCTTAATCACCATTTTCCTAGGAAAAGGGGAGGCAGCAACAAAGGGGATAAAGCGGGAGGGCTCTGGGCAGCGCAAATCAACGGGGACAGGTGGCCGAAGCAACGCAGAGCTTCCRGCTAACGGCAGGACCGGCAAGAGCCCGGGACGCACGACGCGTTCGGCATCGCCCTCGGCATCGCCAAGGGAGGCAAGTCGCAGGCCGTCCACCTGCGTCCGTCCCCGGACGCCGCTCCCCGCGGCTCCCGAGGGGAACGGCGAGGTCTCCGTCGCGGGAGGCAGAGCCTCCGCGTCTTGGCCGCGCGCCCGGGAGGATTATTTTACATCGGGTCGCGTTCGGGAGTAATTATCTGCCAGGCAGCTGGGCTGCTGGATAAACCTGCGCGTCTTAATGCACGAGTGAGGGAATTAGACTGCGCTTTCCGACGGGGCCCGCGGAAGGACCTGGCCGCCCGAGGCGAGCGGGGCCGCGCGATCGCGGGGCGCTTCTTTGTGGGACGCCCACGCCACGACACCCGAGTACGTTATCGGACCATCGTCCCGCTGCTGATTTATCCCTTCTTTGTTCTTCGAGTCTTCGTACATCTAAGCAATTAACCTCTCCGAGAGCCGGAGAACACGTAATTATCCTCATTTGTCTAAACGTCACCAAGATGGCTGCCTTTCAATTAACCTTCGGGGAACGCAGGGAAGTTGGAGTGATACGGCGATCGCTCCCAACTTCACCGGCGCCTTTTTTTCCTCCCCACCAAGTAATTTAATTGAAATATTCACKCAATAAAATATAGCCAGAGAGCCGCTACGGCAGGTACCGGGATCAAGAGGGGTTCGCGAGAGAAAGAGAAGTCAAACGACGCACGGGAAATATTATGGCAAGAGGGGCTGCTGGCACGTGGGAGCACCCGAGCGCTTCCCGCTTGCTGCCCGGGCCCGGGCGTGCGGYGCGGGGTCGCGCGGAGCCGCGGCCGCTCCGGCCGCCGCCGAGATGAGCGCCGCGTGTTGCTGAGCCGTTCCCCCCGGCGCCTCCCTGATAAATATGCATCGCCTCCGCCGGGAAGCGCCGGGTCACACTTGGCACCCGCCGCCGGCGCGGCGCCGCGCTTGTCTGGCGCGTGCCGAGCGTGTCGAGCCGCGCGCGCAGGCGCGGAGGGGAAACGAACAGCCCGGCCGCTTCCCGCGGGAAAGCGTGCCGCAAAAAGGGCCCCGCGGCCCCATTGGGGATGGAAAACCCTCTCCCGGTGGCAAATCCCGTGTCGCAGCACTGCCACAGATGAGACTGTTCCCGCCTAGAGCGCCGAGGAGCTTGATGAGGACGGCGGGTCCCGTACCGACACGATGCGCCATTGGAGAAGGTAGGGAGGAGGAGGAGGAGGAGGAACGGGCGAAGGAAGAGACAGTGGATATCATTTCCTCCCTACAAAGCCGCAAAGTCAAGGAGAAACGTAAAATCCCCGGCGAAGGGCTCGTCAGCTTTATTACTACCTCRCCTCTAATTTACGCACCGGCCTTTTCTGAGCGCTCCCCGTCGCCGTTCCCAGGGCTTATTTATAGGGGCCCGTTAGCGCTGAGAAYGAGCCCGGACGAGCACGGGGACTGAGGAGACAAGGTGAGGCCCAGTGGGGGACCCGTCCTACCATGAGGAACTGGGACGGATGGTGTCAAGTTAGGGGGAACAGGCTGAGAACACCCTGCTTGGCGAGACCAGAGCTCCTATATCGTTCCTACGGCTCCATCCATCCGGCTCCCCATTCCAGATCCCTCCTTGCAGCAGGAGGAGGTGGGCTCGCTCGGGAGCCTGAGGGCTGCTGGAGGAGCACGTGCGTCCGGGGCTAAATTCCGATCGTTTTCCGGCCGATCCCGCCTCAGGCCTCCGGGTTGCCGCCCCGCCGTTCCCTCGCTTCCCTCTCCTGGCCTCCAACTCCGTGCACGCGGGCCCAACATCCCAAGTACTTCACCCAGGGTGACCCACAAGGGCTAACGACCCTTCAAAAGCCACCGCGAGACCCCGAAGCGACGGGTTAGCGCCTGCAAACGGCAAAACCTCAATTGGCGGCGGCGGGAAGGAGCGGTGCGCGCGGGGAGGTCCCGGGACCCGCCGCGTCCCGGCCACCCGGCAATTCCCGCTCGGAGCGAGTGCATTAGCCTCGTCCAAGATCCATCTAACCTCTCCGCTCTCCCTTGCTCGGTTTCCCTGGCAACCCTTTAAAAGCGCTGGAAAAAGGCACAGCTGCTTGCGGAGGGGGGAAAAAAAAAGGAAATAAAAAAGGGAGAGAAAAACAAAAAGAAGGGGCACGGTGTTTTCTTTAAAGGCTTGCTATCCTGCTGATTTTGTCCCCCTTTTCCTCCTTTTTGGCCCGGGCTGCTCCATGCGGCATGGCCGCCCGGAGAGGCGCCCGCGGACAACTTGCTGTTTCTCCGCACGCCCTGTCACTCGCCGYGGAAAACAGCAGTTACCAAAGGTCAGAAGCAGGGGCTGTCGCTAGCCGCTGCTCCGCTGCCTGCTAAGGAGGGCTGCCCGCTCGCCTCGCGCTCCCTCGCCAGTCCCCGCGCCCGGCATTCCCAGCACGCGCAGAGCCGCCTCCCGGTGACACTTCCCTGTGGCCGCATCCTAGGCGCAAAGCGTCCCGCAGGGAACTGCCTCCAATCCGCACAGTTTGGGAACACTAGAACCTCTCTCGAGGAGGGAAAACCTCTAGGCGCTTGGTCTTGGAGCCGGAGCTCAACCCTATTAGACACCAGAGAGTCCCCGCGGGGCCGGGGCCGAGGCGCCCAGCCTCGGTGCCCCTCATCGCGTTAATTAACGGCGCGATCCGTCGCGCGACGGAGCCGCTTCGCGCTTGGCATCTTGCAAAGAAGGAGGGAAAGCTCCCCGTCCATTAAACGGYGGCGGCGCAAATTAGAATTAAGGAAAACACAAAGCCTCAAAACAGCCTCCTCTAACATTCAACAAACACTGGGCACCCAAACAGCCGAGCTTTGTCAGGAACCTTGGTTCCAAGAAGCACTTACGCAGGCTTTCATCAACACATTATAATATTAATCAAGACTCATAATGCCGAGTGATTTGCATGCCAACAAATATATTTACACTGTAAATTGTTTGCGGAGAAGCCTCAGAGAAATAGGCAATTCGCTGCTATTGAACTGGGGTAGCGGGGAGGAAAAAAATAAAGCGCCGGCTCCCTGCGGAGCTGCCTCCTTCTGGCTCGGGGAGCGCAATTCCCAATCCCGGAGCTCGCAAAGCCAAGGCGCCGGAGGAGGAGGAGGCCGAGGCCGCCTCTCCGTGAGGCTCGGAGCCCTTCAGCTCCGGTTCAGAGACCTTGYGGGGCTCGGGCCGGGGGCCGCTGATTTGATAAGAGCGTCAGGAGCGGCGYGTGCCGCTCCGGGACACAAATGTCACGTTTGGGAGCAGCCGGGCGGCTCCGCGCTCGCCCAAAATTGCTCTGCCGGGTCAGCGCGGTGAGTGCTCCCGCGGGCAACGGGAGCGYGGGCTCCGACCTCGGGAGGGGACGCGCTCCTCTTGGCTGCCASGGGGTCTCAGGGGGCCCGAAGCCTTCAGGGGAGCTCGGGGGAGTCCTTGGCACACGAATCGCATCCGGAGCACATAAATCTCGAGGAAGGAGCAGGGGGACTGGAGCTACCCAGCTCGGCAAAGGGGCTGGCCCAGGGCAGGGAGGCCGCCGGCGGCTACGGGGGGAGCAATCAATAACGCCAGGAGGCCGCTCCGGCCTCATGTGAGAATGAGAAATCACGACGGGGGCTGTAAATCCTCRGCCTCTCTCCGCTCTCCAACAAGGCTCTGTCCTGACACCCAGGTTTGCAGCAAAACGCACAAGGTCGGAGCGCTCGCCCTAGAGACGCGCGCGGAGAAGCGGCTCCTGAGCCCGCAACCGCAGAGGCCGACGCTCTCCCGCTCTTCCCGTCCCTCTCCGGGAGAAAATCCATGGGATTTTCCCTGGATCCGGAGGAAAATCCTCTGTGGAGAGAGGTCTAGCCCATTGCTAAGGTCACCCGGTACGCGCAAAGAGGCTCGCTGGGGAGACTAACCGCAAGCTGAGCGCTAACGCAAGTCGGTTCCTATTCCTGCGGGTCGTTACGCCAGGGCCTCGGGGGGCTCTACGCTCTTGTCACGACCCTTAAATGCTCCTGTGCCCTTCGAACAGCGGTGAGCACTGGCGCCGGCTTCCGATCCTTGTTATTCTTGGCGCCGGGAGGCCGAGCTCGCCGAGGCACAGCCTCGTAATGAGAGGCCTCAGATGGAGACCATCTGGAAGGAGCGGCCAACTTTAACCTTGAGGATTCCTGAGAAAGGACCTTCRGGCAGAAAAAGCCGCCTTCCTGCAGGGAAACAGGCCTGTTCCCGGGGCTTTTTTCCAGCGTTCTCTAAAAGAGACCAGGGTCTTGGGATGTGCCAGGCTCCAGAGAGACCGGGGACAGGATCTCCATCGGCTCCCTGCCCGACTAGCAGGTCCCTTCACACAGGAAAAGCAGGGAAACGGGGCCGGAAAAGCGACCAAAGTCACACTGGGGAAGCGAGGGAACAGACGACCAAGCCGAGCACAACCCTCATGCAACTACTATGTGACACTGCTCTGGAAAGGGAGCAATTCCGGGACCATCCGATTGGGATCGGGACCCGCATGGAATGGCTAGTGAGGACCGTCCTTTCCTTTCCTCTCATCCTTTACTCCCCATTTCCATTTCCCAAAAGCACAGCTGGGCACTTCCCTGCTACTGCTGCGTTAGGGACCGTCCGCGCATCCAACAGACACCGCTGACAAGTCTGTCCCGGCCCCGCGGAGCCAGATAAACTTGGCGGATAAGCAAAGTCATTTTCCAACAGATTCTGCGATGTCTCTATTTGTTTGCAGCCCAATTAGGAAAGAAACCCGTAAAGAAATGGACATTTGTCATTGATGAGAATCTTCCGAGAAAAGAAACCCGCTGCGGGTTGATCAAAACATGTCAGCGCGGCCCTTTTAGCTCCCGACGTCGACGCTACACAAAATTATGTCTTTTAAAGAACTAAAAGGCTGCTCAAACCAGAGGAGTTCGCTGCGGTGGGGCGGCACAGCCGGATATTTTTGTTCGCACTGACATCCTCGAGAAAGGAAACTCAAAATCAACGCGACTCGAAAAGTCTCCCAATGTCAGCAGAGCGGCGCTCGGTGATGGAAAAGCAGAGGGTGAGGAGATTTTCCCCAGTCCTAACTGCTTCCTATTTAGCAACAGCAAGGACAACACCCTTGTGCCCCTGGCACCGCAATCTTTGGACCCCCCAACTTGTGCCAACCTGTGTCCGCAAGCAGCCGGACAGCGTGGGAGGCAGCGCTCCCCGTGCCAAACATCGCAATTCCCAGGCGGTGGGACGGATTTATCCCGGCTTTGCTGCCCTGCCGAGCATGACTCACCCGCACGCGGGATCTGCCTTTGATTTCTACGTGTGCAGCGGGAGCAGACTTAAAATGATGCCCGAAACGGCCGCGTTGCCGGGCGCTCCTGGGGTATCGGGAGCAAAGCCGGGACCGGGGATGCTCGGAGGACACGTTGGCCCGTCGAGGCTGCCGGGTTCCTGCTGACGGCCACTAACAGCTCCAACCCTCCTCTGCAGCATCTCGTGCCAGCCCCAAAMCTGGATCCCAAACCAGATCCCTGTCTCGGATGAGCCGGGGACGCAGTCTCGGTGCCGCAGGAGCGCGCGGGCCGCGTCGCCGGGTTATTAATACCTGAACTTTGCCACCGCCCGCCCACGCCGCCTGCTGCTTTTTACACCACGTTGCATAATTAATCTGTCAACATTCCGTGACGAGGCATAAATATTAATAATACGATCACACAGTTGGCTGTTCCTTTTAAGATTCCGACTCGGCAGAGATAAATCGCGCACTTAATCTGCGCAAGCTTTGAAGAGTGTATTAAAAAGGAGGGGGGGAAAAAAGAAGAGGATACATGTGATTTTGAAAAAGGATTGCCTGCTTTACCTGGATTTGCCCTCTCTTTATCTCTGCCTCTCTCCTGGACCGATCCGAGGCCGATAGCGGCATTTGCTCGCACCTTTCTTTCCGGGCTCTGTCCATCCCTAAATCCCGGCTCTCATGTACGGTCTCCTCCGGAGAAGCACCCTGTCTGCAAAGCTGCTTCCCGTGCACATGTGGATGGGGAGAATCGGAGCGACCCTAAACTCTGGCTCTTCTCTGCACCCATTTTTGAATACCCTACGTAATCCCATGGGGGTTTCTCGGAGAGAAGGACCCCGCAGGAAAAGCCTCTCGCCTCCGGCACACACTTGCAGCCCGGAGCCGGCAAGCGCTTCCTTCCCCGCTCCAGTCCCTCCGCTTTATGGAGTACTGAAATGAAAGGGATACTTTAGATTAAAAGATTTGTTCAATGGTCTGATTAATTCCCTGCAAACAGAGACTGTTCGGAGCATCTCGGGTAGCTCTTAACCTTTCCAGCTCGGCCTTTTTTTACCGTAGGAGCGAGGCTGTGCTTTAATTGAATACGCGGCGCCTGCCGCTCCTCTCCGGGATGCGGCACACGCCTTTCCTCGCTCGCCCGGAGAGGGACCGAGCGCCGCCTGAAATAACCACGGAGAGGCCGGGAAACGAGGCGGGTGAGAGCAGGCGGGCTCACCTGCCCGCCCGCACGTGCCACGGGCCATTAGCCCATGCAGGCCGGGTCACTTCACCAAATTAATTAGCGCCACGCGTGGCTGCTCCCGATTAGTATGAGCTAACGAGCAGGAGGAGCCGCAAGAGCTTGGGATGCCCCCAGCGAGCCCGCGGAGGCAGCCGGGCTGGGGGAACCGCTCCGTGTTCCCGAGGGGCTCGGACCTGGCCATCAGGACATGACGGTGGGGAGGATCCTCGCTCCATCCCTGGAAGATTCCCGCTGCGCTCAAGCGAGCGGGAAGTTCAGCCGTGACATCTGCTGAGCGCACTCGAGGTCTAAGGCCGAGCTCGTGCACAACCTTCCCAGGAGGTTCCCGAGCGCTCGCCGGGCTCCGATGCAAGAGGGGCAGCTCCCTACCCGATGCCGGGGCACGAGGGCACCTTGGCGGACTCAATCGCTGCTCATCAGAGGCTACGAGTGGGGCTGATGGCAGCTCCCGATGGGGACCCTTCCAGTTGACGCACCTCAATTTGGGAGAGCCTTTCAGAGCCGATGCACCAAAAGCGGGTGATGATCAGCTTTGGGAGCTGATGCATCTCAACTCACCCTGCCTTCCACACCAGCACCTGCTAAGCCACACCACGATACATTGCTATTTACCGAGGTCACCTGCCTCGTCACCGCGCTATCTCGTGCATGGCAACTCACTCCTATTACTGCCCCTACCTCTCTCGGCTTTAATGCCACTAAACCGGTCCGGATTCAACCTATCCCCCCCGCAACGCACCAGTTGGGGTATCTACCAAGCAACAAGAAACTCAGCTGCCCGGCCAGAAAAAAACCCACTTCCCTTTATTCTGGGGTTTATCATTTGTTTTGCCCTGCAAGTTCACATTTTCTTTCCTTTTTTGCCAGTTAAGAACTGTCTGTGTGGGGGGGAAAATCACATGCTAGAGGTGTTTTTTTCTTCTTCTTCTACAAGGAGCCTTCTCCCTTTTTAGCAAAAACAACAGATGTTTCTCGCGTCAGTGCATCTCCTGACAAAAAGGCCTTTTTCTGTYGGGAGAAAAACGCTCCGAGCGCAAATTCACTCCCTCTCCGGAACGGCCGCCCGGCCTTGAGCACCTCCTGCGACTACCGGGCGCATTGTGGAAATGGAAATCGTCAGCAAATAACTCCCATTACCGTCACCCGCGACTGTCCTGAAAGGCGTCCGCAAGTAAAGGCTGGGGCTCAAAGAGGGATGGCCCAGTTTGAGCGAAACACCGCRGACAAAAGCACCCCGAGCCGAGCGGAGGCGACAAAAACGCTGGCGAAAGCGGCCGCCGATCGCGCTAACGAGCCYGTCATTACCGGCTTGCTAAAGGGCGAGGCGGGAGGGGGCCGCTGGAGGTGCCGTTTCTAGGAGGAATCGCAGCCCAAATAGCCCCGGCTCCGCGCTCGGTGCCAGCGGTTCCCGGCGCCGCGTCCGGGGCTGCCGCTGCGCAGAGCTCCCTCGCTGGCTCCGGCACCTCAACGCGCTCCGAGGAGAAACGCGGCTAATAAAATCCCATTAACAGCGACTTTAGGCAAAATATTAGCTGTGCTAATAGAGGCTACTGGCTCCACTCACAGAAGGGTTGTGTTTGGCCCAAATTTTGGCACAAATTTGGCTCTGCAAGAGCTGGAAAGCTCCGGGCGAGCCGGCAAAAGGCCCCTCTGGRGAATAGCTGCAAAATGGGGAGGGAAGGATGGATGCCCACTGCATGGTGGCACCGGAGCAAGAGAAAAGCAAAGGGAACTGGGACAAGACACCCCGTGACATCGGCGCTGGTGGGTGACGCAAATTCCAGTCTAATCCCCACCCGACGGCGCGTTTCTGATGAGTGCGACGGCACCGCGGCCCCGGATCCGCGTTTCTGGCTCCCGAGCCTGGAGGAGGGATCCGTACGAGAGAAGAGGGCTCGGATGCTACGCGCCGTGTAATTTATATCATGCATTTTAACAAGGGGTCACCGCGGCAGCCCGGTAGCAGCAACCTTGTCACCTCGCGGGATGTATAGCCCGGGTAAGGCACCTATACAGGCAGGATGCTGCTCCAACCCGGAGGTATGCGGAAACTCTCCAGAGAAGCCAGAGAGGTAAAACAACAACTGCCGGAGCCAGAGAGAGGGAAGAACAGAGAGAATGGGTGAGAATTTAGGTCAGATGTAAATACGGCACAAGCTGGTGCTGCAGAGCGCTGCAGAGCGCTCCCCCGAGAGGAGACGCTCCGTTGTTCTGCACATCTCCGAGCAGACCGTGCTCGGCGCGCGCCCCAAACACCCTTCCTCCTCGTAAAGGCTCCAGTACCAACCTGCTGAGGCCGTGGGAAGATGCCAATGCCAGGCTCGTCCCCGGGGACAGACGAGGAACGCGCCGAAAGGGTGGCTGGCAATCACGGTAATTACAGCGAGGCGCTTTGCATCGCGTCTTCGACACGCGCCAAGGCGTTGACGCCGCTTTACGCCAGCCAAGCCAAATCCAACCATCGGATTGGGATCCGCGCAAGAGCCGGATGCGGCTCCCGTGGGAAAAGGGACCCCCTGAGCCCGGCAACGGCACCTGCAACCCCTGGAGAGGGTGGCGGGACGGCGAGGCCCAGTCCTCCTCCCAGCGATGCTAACTTTGCCCGAGCGGCTCCTTAACGGCTCCCTCGCTAACAAGCTGCTCTTGTTTTCATGTTGCCGAATGGCTTAATCCTCTATATGATAACATCCCCAACAAGCGAGTGCATTAAACTGTGACAGCTTTTCACTGACCTAAGCAATTGCATTACGAAAACGCCATTAGCGTCTCTCTCTTCTTCATCTAATCCCCCTCCCTCCGCCTCCTCGGCGGCCAGTAAAAGCCAGGCTCGATACCACTATTAAATTACTCTTAGAAATACGCTCCTCAAAGAAAATCAATGCACACGTGTTTTAACACTTGTCACGAATAGATCAACTGGGCAATCAAACATATATTATTCCGCCAGAGGTTTTAATAAATACAAGGGCCACATGTTGACGCCGTCCCGCCCGTCGGCGACGTTTCGGGGCCCGTTTCTGCACCGATGCCGAGCGCGCTGCGTCACAGGAAGAGCTCGGATCCCGTTGGACCCACGCTCCTTCGAGCCAGTTTTCCCGGGAAGGCAGCGAGCCCCAGAACCCGAGGGCACCTTTCCATCCATCCCTATCTCCATCACTCCGCATTTGGGTGTTTTTAAGCCCTGCTCTGCTCTCTTTCCAAGCCTATTAACTCTCCCCACCTGCAGCAGCAGCAGGACAAGTCTCGCCGTGGAGAGCATCGTCTGAACACAGGTCTGAAATGCCTGATAAATAAATCGCGAACCTTGAAATCCACTCCCGCTGTGCAGTCATTTGTGCAGCCACTAGCTTTATTTCAACATCATTTTCTCTCTCTCTCTTTTTTTTTACTCTTTTTTCTCCTTTCCTCTTCTTTTCCTTGGCCAAACCAGGACAGAGACGGATTTCTCGCCGACTAATTAAAGCCCCCCGTGTTAATGAACTCCCAACACTTTACTGCCTCCGAGTGTGCGCGGCCCCGCAGGAAATTAATATGAGCTTTAATCACGAAGAGCCTTGAAAGGTCAGTGCCTGCCACGGGTTTCCAAACACAGAAGGCAACGGCATCATAACATACTTAAAGAAAATCCTGCTAGGAGGCGGTGGGGATGCGGATGGAGGCGAAACGAAGGGGAGACGAGGGGAGGCGCAGCAAGGGGCAAGGGAGATGCGAGGCTGTGACCGCGCGGGCTGCTTTTTCGTGCTGTTTATTTTGCCATGTCCCTCCAAGCAAGGCCACGCTGTCCGCGATCTACCCGATCCGGAGTGATCCGGAGTAACCAAGCTCGCCGTCTCCCTCTCCCTCCRCTTGCTAAATGAGCCCCGGCCGGTTTTTCTCTGCTTGCTTGCGCGCGGCTCTTCCTCAAGCTCCTTTCAATACGTTAGCAGAGTCAATAGAAAAATTGATAAGCCCCGGATGGACCAATTAGGGGATTAATCCATAACACAACCCGACTACAGCAGCCGGACGTCTACGGCGGCGCCCAAACCGCGCTCGCGTCGAGTCATGCGTCAGGGCAAAGCCCAACGGGCTCCAACGGCCTCGGGTCCTTGGAGGAGCCAAGCTCTCCATCGCGAGCAGCAACTTCACAAAATACATCCTAGCCCAACACAAAATACATCCCAGCCCAACCTGGGCAAAACTCCAGCATTCCAAGCATTTGGATTCAAGAGGTGCCACCAATGAGGCCATCACACGAGCYGAGACTCCCCTCTATGTCCCCGTTACCCTCCCAAAGAGACGGGCCACGCGTGTCTAGAGCAAAACGCACTATAAATACATAGGAAGAGCAACCCGTTTAATGAGCCCTGATCCCCCTTCCTTGTAAAGGCGGGAAATTGCCCGCACGCCTAGGAATATCTTCATTAAAAATGCATTTAGCCATGGCGCGCTACCAAAGAGAGACCTGTAATACATGAAAGATTAGCCCCAGATTGCTGATTGGGCTCTTTCGCSTCGTTAGGGTAATTAGGCTCGCCGCGCTCTTGTGCTGACTTGGACACTTTGCCCGGCTCGCCTCCGTCTCCTCCGATTTAAGGTGGATTTTCCCTCCCCGCGCCCACGGGGTCGCCCCGCGGATGTGCAGCCCGCTGCCTTCCCGCTCCCCGGCCRGCCTGGAAGCAGGAGTTAATGGTAATTACAAGGTGCGGGTGGGAATTACGGCTCTCAGTCCGGCCGCTGCCAAAGCCGCGTGGAAACAGAACCTAATCAGCCGATTACTAAAACGGGGAGAAACAAGCGTCCCTCGCCATCCACAGGCTGGGCTGTGTCTTAGGATGAGATGCACCTCCCGAGTCACCCAAAATTGGCACCCTGAACCGCGTGGCCCTGGCAGGACTCTCCCGAAACGCTCTGCTCCAAGAGTCCCGCGCGCATCGCGGGTGAAATTACTCCTGTTTTGCAGCACGGCAAACGAATGGGGGGAATGTCGGATTTCTGGGCCGTATCCCTGTTCCAGCAGGGCTCCGTTCCTCATGATGCTCAGCCCGTATTTATATGGAAATCGCACGGCCTCCCCGCTGTGCAAACCTGCTGGTCTGCAAACTCTGCACAATAGCGCGCCTCGTGTTGTCCCTGGCGCATCCCGACGGCCGCGCCGGCTTTGTCCTGGTCCGCGGCTCCACACCGCGGGGAAGGGGTCGTTCCCACCCCCAGACCCGCACCATCTACCTGCTAAATGCTGCTGGAATAACCACGGCTATTCCTCACGGGTGAGCGGGATGCTCGCATGGCCAAGCCGCCGGGAACGCGACGCGGATCCGGGCGCGAGGATGGACATCAACGCCCGGCTCGCAGCGAGGACCACAGGAGCATTTTGGAGAGAGGAACCTCCTTCCATCCTTTTTATCCTCCCTCCAGGGCATTCGMGGGGGAAACGCTGCTCAGGCTGCGAACGGGGCTCCGAGGGAGCAGGGAGGAGACGGGCAGGAGGTTTCCCACAAGGGCCCTCCTTAGCGCTTTCCGCTTTCAACAACTCTCCCGCTCGTCCCTGGTGGAGAAGTGCTCCTTGAGCCGGCTCCCGCGCGCGCACGGCGCTCCAGCTGCCTCTTAGTCCCCCCACGTCGCACAGCCACCCCGGGGGCTGCATCAGCTCTGCCCTCCTTGACACGTATCGGCCCAAGTTGGTCTTTAAAAGCCCCCGCCAGCGAGGCTCAAAGCCCTGTCTTGTTAACCTCTCCCGGCGCCTTCGTAAGCTTCCTATGGGAGAGATTTCTCTTCCCAAATATCTAACCTTGATCTTCCCCTCCTGCAAACTAATCCGATTCCTTCCTGCTCTGTCTCGCGGCGGCCRCGGAGAGCTATCGACCGCCCTCTTTTCCGTCACAGCTCCTGACATATTGGAAAACCGAGATCGCATCTCCCTCTTCGGCCTCCTCTTCCTCCGGGCTATGCTTGGAGGGGAGCTGAGCGCGCGCCGGGACCCGCGAGCACCGCACGCTACGCCGGGTCCCGCTCAGCCCCGAGAAAAGCCATCGGATACGGTCGGTCCTTCCCAAAGCACAACTCTCCTCTTGGCCCCCCGCGTCCCGCGACGCAAAGCGACGGCTCCCGTACCTCGTCGGGAGCCACGGCGCGTGCACAGGACCCCGGGCAGACCCCAGGTGATGGGAGGCACCCGCTTTTTTATATATAAGCCCCCGGGTGACAGGCCGGCCTCGGGGGGTGGCTTAATCACCAGGCGCTGCTATTTGCGGGCACATTAACGCAGCTGTGTCAACTCGTAGGTGAATCAGCTCTGCTTCATCAGACGCATCAACAGACTCAGCACTGCCATCTCCTCTCCTGCTCAGATTTATTTTAATTGCAAGCTCRAAATAGCACTCTCCCTCATTTTTCTACCCACATCCATCTGGAAATATCTCTCCGATCTTCTGCTCTTGCATTCCCGAGGTTTTTTTCTTTTTTCCTGGCGCTCTTCTCTCCTCTTTCCCAGCGCACCTGGCTCCGGGCACACAAAGCGGAGCGCGGGATGCTCGCCCTGCCGGCCTCGCTCCGAGGCTGCCTAGCTAGATAGGGCGCTTCCCATTATCCCTGCTTAATGACTTGCCTTTGTCCTCGCCAGGCTTGATGAGGAGAGGATGGAGGAGCTTCGCTCCCAGGAACCCGGCAACCTCGGTAATCGAAGGCTGCTATTCCCGGGCCTTACAAAGGCAKCCCGACAACTAAATCTGCCCGCTCCAGAAGCGCGTTCCCCCTTGGATAACACAAATATATTTCTCAAGCAGAATTATGTGGCAGAATTACACGTGCTTGCTTGGCAGGTGTTGCAAGAGGAACCCGGTCTGGGCCCCATCAAGCAGAAGACATCAGTATTTTTCATACCCTCAGCACAGCCCCCGGGATCGGGAGGAAAGCAAGTGATTAAGGGCTGCTGCTCCCTCGCTGTTCCAGGCGGGCACGGGGGCCGGCCTGAGTTACAGGAGCTGTAATCCCTGTGCCCCGCCGAGACTACTAACCCACTCGTTTCAGTACAGGGGCTCCCGGCGCGGGGACTTCTCCCAGCCCCGCAGCAAGCAGAGAGCCGCTCGGAAAGCGCCCCGCGCACCAGTGCCCTCGAGCTTGGCCAAAATCRGCGCCTTTGCGGCCAAACCGCACGCCGGCGGGGACGCCGGCACCTGCGCCCAGCGCTAYAGGGGCACCTATAGAGGATGCAGAAGCGGCTCCCCGCTATACCCGAGCCACAAACGCCAGATATAGGCCTGGACACGGTGCGTAAAACCCGATTACAGCTGTGGAAACCCGTCTCAGACACCGGCACTGCGCAGTGCATTAACCCCGGCCGCCGCGCGCGCCCTGTCAGGCCAAGGGCGCTCTCGACACCGGACTCGGGGAGCTGGGCAAGAGAGCGGGGACGAAGGGGGAAACTCCTCCTAACAAGCCCGTTTGATTTCCCTCCAGCACTTGCCCTAGTATTTCCTTCCTTCCAGCTCAGCGGGAATAACAATGGCAATAATAACACGAAAACAAGGTTATAAATGAGAGGAGAGCGGACGAGAGGCGCGCGCAGTGCTCGCGGGCGAGCCAAGCTGCCGCTCGGAGGCCTGTGGGGATAAGTCCGCCTGCGTGGCTGGCCTTGTCCCGCACTTATCCAGCCCTATCCGCTCATGGATGCATGCGTTAGGGTTGGGAAAATCCCAGCAAAGTCACGGGAGGATCACATTTCTTAAAAATCCGCTGCAAAAGCATCAAATCCGCATTTGCCTGCAGCATCCCTGCAGCACCTTCTTCCTCGCTCCCGTGCAACGTGGGGACAGCAGCAGCAATGGGCCCTGGTGGCACCCGGCCCCCTACCCGAGAGCCTCGTTAGGAAGCTTAAACACCAATGGAAAAAGCCTGGGCTTTTCCTTTTCTGGAGATGGATCTGGAGGGATCCCTCCGGAGCAGACGAGCGATCCCGCGGCGCCCCTCGGAGCGCCATCCCTCGCCCCGCTCTCCCCGGGGGAGATGACGGCTCGTCGCATTAATGATGAGTGTCAGCGGATCCATTTCAGTGTGCAGATGAAACATGTGCCAAGGTCAAGGCTACAAGGCTTAAGTGTATCTATTGTCACCCGCATAATAGAATACGGATTCATTTCTATCATTTTTATCTCTCTCCTTTTTTAATRAGCCTATAGCGAGGGTATAATTCCCTATTAATACATTATGGAGGAAGCTTAATGGAAAGAAAGAAAGCAGGGAGCTGCCTTTTTTATCCTCGCTTGCAAGGGATACATATGGGAAAGTGGGAAGTGGGGTGGCTCTTGTCTATTTTTACCTGGAAAACTGTTTTGGCTCGTTTGCCTTCCCTCTTCTTCTCTCAGATTACCTCAGGCAAACCAGGAATACAAATCGCCGCCTCCTGGGAAGACTCACTCGAGCTCCCAAATGTTGGGCRGGCAGGTTTTTTCCACGGCTATTTCAAGGTGTGGGGTTTAAGGAAGAAATCCCTTCCATGAAGGTTCCTCGGAAAACCGACCAGAAAAGGAGGCGACTGCAAAAAAAAAACCCCAAGTTCGGATTCAAGCAGCCACGTTTCCCCTGTCCTCCAGACAAATCATCTTTCTCACAGCATAAGCCTAACAAGTTCTCCAGATGTCCTCTGAGCCTTCGAGAAAATACAAGATAGACATATCCTGAATTTTTAATGCGAAAAACAGTCAGAAAAGTACGAAGGCAAACAAACAGCACAAAAACAAATAAAAAAGAAGCTTTTTAGTCCTTCTATAAATGTAAATCTCCTGATTCCCATAGAATCCAGCATCTGTTTTTCAACCCCTGTTTTAAAGCCTGGTAGAACTATTGTAGGAAAAGCCACCACAAGCAAACGGGGTGATATAAGGTCTGCTCAGGGGGACACTGAGCTTGTTCTTGACCCAAGAGAAAGACGCACACAGTTCTTGTCCTCATAGAGATACACACACACAGTTCACGGATGTAGAGATGAACCACCAGCGACCGCAGGAGGATGAGTATGGGCTTTGCCCAACACAGACGTTTGCAAAGCATCTCACGTGGAGTCCGCCTTCCTGGTGGCACCTCATCTGGTTGACCGCAGTGCWAAGGGAGCTGCCAACCACGAGCTCTCCAAGGGAGGTGGCTCCCGTGGTGGCCGGGGAATCGAGTGTGACAGATGGGAGAGGACGCAAGGAGCTCAAAGGCTGGGCYGAGGCCTTGGAGCTGCTCCCTGTGGGCCCTGGGAGAGGTCGACGCGCTCGGGCTGGTGCCGGCTGGACCTGTCACCTCGAATTTGGAGCCCGGCTTCCTGCCGGGCCCGGCCGTCGAGCGGTCTGTCACCTGACACGTCGCATTAGGCTGGCGGCGGGTGAACGGCGCTCCGAAAATACCTTGTTGACTTAAAGCAAGCGCCGGCGACTAGAAATGCCACCTGCGGAAGATGCTTCCAGTGGAGTCATGCGAGACCAGGGCAGTGAYGGCTCCGTCCTGCCACCACAGCCCCCTGGGCACGGTTTGGTCCCCACCACCACCACCGCCACTCTGCAAGACGTTTCTAAGCACGGATGCAGGAGGGAAGCCCGCCGGGCCTCCATGAGGAGCCCTCTGAGCAAGGACTTTGCCCACCAGGTCTTGCTGCTCTGCTGGAGAGGCCTTGCAGATACACAACTCATCACACAACTCAACCCGGGCCTATGGCCTCTGCCTTGAAACGCTTTTGAGAGCAAGTAGCCCTGAAAACATCCGCGAGGACCAAAATTCATAGCAAGAAGAAAGGTAGAACTAGGGAAAAAACAGCAAAAATGGACTGATGACCAGCTCTGCCCTCACCCCATATGCTAAGCAGCCAAGAAAGTCCAGAAAGGCGACGTTTTTAGCGTAGTTACCAAAAGATGCGAAATAGGCGCCCACGTTTAATTGATGGCCTTGCTCACACCTGGGAAAACAGAGCGGTGCAGGGACGCAACGAGGGGACAGGGAAGAGGGTGGCGCGAAGAAAAGCCCCTTTCCAACCTCCAGGGAAAAGTGTGCGACAAAAGGTGGCCCTGCCAACACTGAGTGCCTCCAAAACCTGCTATTCCAGCGCTCGCGGGCTGCGCGGGAGGGGAAATGGAGCTCGCCGTCGCATTAAGCGGCAGATCGGAGCTCCCCGTGTTGAATTAGTGCCGGAAGATTTCTCCGACTCGAACATGTTCGAAATCACAGTTGGGTTACAGGAATCAATTAGGGCCAGATGGGGGGGTGTCGAAGTTAAACAATTTGCCTTATTGCGGGACTCGGCGCGATGGCAAAGGGTTCTTTACATTTTCATTTAGATTTAAAAACCACTCGAGTGCACCCTTTGTATAATTCATTCGAGGAACGGCGAGGGAACTACCGGGAGAGTACGAGATATATTGTTCGTCTCCGGAAGATAAAAATAAGAAGGGAAGGATTAGAGCAGAGACCCTCAGCCAGGGGAAAGCTGCCAAAACCCGGGCTGCCAACCCATTTTACGGTGCCATCCCGGGGCCTCGTGTTACTGGGATACATCCCTAAGCGCCGCTCCGTGGGAATTGCAGGGAGTTTTGCAGGACAAGCATGCCCGGAGGGAGCCGGTCACCTCCAAGCCCATGGGACAGGGATCCACGCAGCCTAAAATTCCCAGTGTTGTTGGGAACAAGCAAGGAGACCCGGCCAAGGTTAGTCGGGAAAGAGAAGTCCTCGCTAATACGCGTCGCGCCGCCGCAATAAAGCCGGGATTGAATTGCAGAACGTGGCTGCAGCTCTCGTTTGCCTCCGCCTCAATGTCGGGCTCCAGCAGGTCGGAATATCGTTAGCAATCCTGCCTGTGGAGGAGCGGGTGCGGAGCCTGGTGCTACTCGCTGCACGTTTCTCCTCGCACCCATTGCGGATTGGGGAAGGCCGGGGGGTTACTGGCATCAAGAGATTCCCAATGCTCCGTCTGAGATGCTTGGGCAAAGCAGCCGGAGTGGGAGCTTCCATAAGCGTCGCAGCCGATGGAACAACTTTAATCTCCAGCCTGGCTACTTTTCCAATTACCTCGTGTGCCTTTTGCCACTAAGTGTTTCGTAAGGGGAATCCGGGGATCCCCGAGGCGTCAGAAGAAGGGAAAGGGCAAAGACCCCGTTCAGCTCTGCAGCTGCGTGCGTGGGCTGACGCCGCGCGCTTCCCGCAGACGGGAGCAAAGGTTAAACRGAGCCCTCGGTGCCGAGGAGAGCTTGAAAGCGGAGATGTGCGCGGGAGTGCGAGCGGCGCGCGCCCAAAACCCAACGCAAGGCAAGGCCTGCGAGCACCGAAATCCACGGGGCGAGGCCGAGCTCAGTGGGAATGAGAAAAGGGGCTTTCATGCCTAGGAGGACTTGAGGAGCGCTCCGAGCTCCGCAGGAGGCACAGGGAACCCTGCATCCCTCTCCTCTGGCCTCTCCACACGACATAAAAGCAGTACGTGAAGGCGGAGGGCAAAGCCGAACAGAAGATAGAGCAGCATTCAAAGCCCATCCTAGCAATGGGAGGAAAAGGGGACGGGGAAGGAGGCTCCTTCCCTCCTTGGACCCCAAACAGCTCCGCTTTCCAGGAGCCAGCTCAGATCCGCACCTGCACAGGATACCGGGATGCTCAGCTCGGTTACACTTTCCTTTCCCTCCCCACCGGACTGGACTGGGGCTGAGGAGCACGGAGACGTCACCACGAGTCATCTGCCGTGGCCACGTTTRCGGCCGCGCGCGGGAAGGAGGCCGCGCGAAAACTCGGCCACGACGTGGCCTCCATCTGCCGCCAGCCTCCGAGTTGTGCATCGCTCCAGCAAACGCTGCCCTTTGGAGAGAAGAGCCCTGCTCCGTTCTCCCTTCTCTGTTATCATYGCTACAGCTGGACTCGTTCCTTTGTTCTTCGGCCAAATCCCGACTCCCGCAGATGGGAGCCCGAAGGCACTTGCAGCGCACTCGCCCTCCAGACGCCGGGAAGAGTCAGTCAACTAAATTTCACACCTGGAAACAAAGACCCCGGCAGAAGCTGGTACGGGGAGCCCTTCAGAGGAGACCCTTGATCATTCCGCAAGAAAGGCTGGAATAAATGACACGGAGGAACCGTATCTGGCGGATCCGCTTAGTGGCAACGACTTCATTTCGGGCGCGCGGCGCCGCCGGTCGCTGAGCCGCTTCACGGCTCGCTACATGAGCGCGTCCCTATCTCCCTTCAGACACCCCTCGATTCATTTGGCTTCATGCATTATYTAAGCCAGGTGCAATGCTGAAGAGCCGAGTCATCCGTTATCATCCCCAGGCGCTGCCGCCTGCCCGAGGAGGCTCCGTGCTCTCCGGAGCCTTCGCTCCGGCAGCAGGGCACACACGCGTCCCGACCCCCATGTAAATACAAGGATGTCCARGGGACCTCCCCGGTCCCTCTCGGAGCCGCCGGGTCCCGCCAAGCCCCCCAGGGTCAGTCACAGACCGGTAAATACCAAAAGCGAGCGCTTTTGTGCAAAGTTCAGCCTCTCTCTGGTGGTTTTTGCTTTCCCCCCCTGTAAAGCTCTGTCAATACCAACTGCGCTGCTCCTCCCGCCGCCTGGCTCGCGATGAGAGAAGCTGTTTGTTTTTCTCTTTAAGGGGATGAAGTCTTTTCCGCCGGTATTTTGCATGCCCGTAAGAAACGATTTACGGGATTGAGCGGCCGGGTCACGCGGTGCCCAGGGCCGGCTCCAGGAAAGGGAAGGAAAAGGTCAGACCGGGGTGCGATTCCGAGAGGTTTTTTGGGTTCTCAAAGGCAAAGGCTAAGCCYGTTTCAACAGGGAATCAACAGGGAGATCCAATGGGAGCTTATGGCACCTGCCCCTTTCCYGAGCTACCAACGGAGCCGTATCCGGAGCGGAAAAGCAGCTGAAACACGAGCCAGAAACCCAAATCCCCCCATCCTCACTAGGAAACCAGCTCCTCTTGCCAGTAAAAGAAGCAAAAGCTCCAGATTGGAAGCAGGGGAGAGGAATTTTCCTGCCATCAGACCCGTCCTCGTGCCCACGTGCGGCTCGGCTCCCGACAACACGTATTATTTTTGGTAAACAAAATAACAGGGCTTTGCTCGCTTCCCAGCGGGAGGAAGGGATGGAAGAGAACAGCAGAGACGTTGCTCTCCACAATAACAGCAGACAAMGCGACCAAATTCCTTCCCTGTATAAATCACCTCCTCGCTATCCGAGCTCCCCCACCATGGCCAGCAGAAAAGGCAACTTCCCATGTCATTTCTGCGACAAAAAGCCGAGCACGCAGCAATTTCCAAGCAAAATCGCTCTTTGCTTTGCCACAAGCCTCCTCCTTTTCGAAAACGGAGCAGGTTTCCTTGCAAAAAAATGGATCTCCCCAAGGGCTGGGTCATTTTCCAATTGCAAAATGCCCCCTGCCCCAAAAAAGCTTTGGAAAAGGCTTTGCAAACCGCATTTTAACAGGGCTGCCTCTAGAGAGCGCGTTTCTGCAGAGCCGGACGTGCAAGYGCGCCGGAGCAAAGGAAGGGAAGGGAAAACACGGTGACAAAAGGAAGGCAAAGAAGTCACTAGGAAGAGAGCAAYGCAAGAGCTGCCCGGTGGGGACGCAACGAGAGCGGGCCGGGCTCCCGCGCGCTTCCCTGTTTGCTTAATGCAGGACAGGCACCCGCAGGAGAGGCTGCTGGAAGCAGGAATTGTGCAAATTTGCAGGAGATGTTAGAGCTGCAAGCGGCAGGACATCCTTCTTCCTCACCACTTCACCACTTGCTATTCCTGAAGTAGAATTATGATTCTTGCGGCTCCCGCTTTCCCTTGCTGGAACATCCCTGCCTGCCACYTCCTGCATTTCTGGCTGCTGGTTACAGAAGGAAACAAGAGCAGGATATGGGAGAGGGGGATTGTCCAAGAGCTCACCTTGCCCGGGCACGCACCTGCCAAACCAAGCCAAATTCCCCGCGGAGACGGGAGAGCGGGAGCATCCAGGGCAGCTCCGTAGCGCTGCTCCCGGCTTCACCTTGCAAATAAATAGCTCTGAACTGCAGCCAGCAGCAACGGGGGCTCTCAGAGACATTATCTGGAAGCAGTCACTAGAATGCACCTCAAAGTCTCATTAATCATCCCGCCGCTTACACTACTTCTTAATGGCTTTTATGGCTTATCCTTTGAACGCCAACAAAGAGTGTGATTTCTCCCGGCTTATTCTATTAAACAGGAATCAATATCTAATACAAATGTGCCGACGGTGGGATATTCGGACGGGCCGCGGAGGCTCCTGCCGAGCCTTTCCTTCCCGAGAGGAGGAGGGAAACCGGGATGTCGCTTGGATTACGCGGGGCTGGCACGTGCTGTTATGGGAATAGGACCCCAAACAGCCACAGAGAGCAGCATTAAGCACCGCAGAAACCCATTCTGTTGTACTAATAGGAAAGGAGATTGGTATTTGTTAAAAACCACTTAAAAGGTTTGGAGCGCGCTTGCCGTGCCCCGCGTGGGAACACGCTGCTAAGGAAAAGGCAATTTACCTGGTGGAAACAGTTAAGGAAATCCAGCCTGCAAACATCGGTGGGGAAAAAGGGGCTAAAGACGAGGACGTCGCTGCGGGGCTTGGGGCACTTTGCAACCCGGAGCCTGCGGATCCGTCCTCGCGCAAGCGGCGCTTCCCAGATTAACTCCCGGCACGCTCGGGAGAAGGAGAGGGAAGAGGAAATACGAGGACCCTTCGAAATGGCAGCAGGTCGAGGCGGCCAGGGACGTGGCCTTTCCGCCAGCCCCGGTTCTTTATTTCCACAGCCCTTTTGCAGGGAGCGGCGCTCGGCTGGCGCCGCGGCGCCGAGGTCGCCGGAGCTAATGAGGAGRGGAGCAGGGCCACGCGCGGGACTTGGCCTTTGTCCCCGCAGGAGAGGGGAAGCACAGGGGCTGCACTCCCTCCTCTGCGCTCTTTTCTTTACCAAAAACCACCGTCGACAACAGCGCCTTGCTGGCAAAACAAGCCTCTCTCTCCCTGCGCCTCCTCCTTATCCTCTCCCTCTTTTCCCCCCATCTTTTCCTAGTCTCCCTCCTTCGCGCTCGTCCAGCTGGACAGCAAKTGTCAACGCGGGAGGTGACACCACCCGAGGAGCGCGCGTGGCCGTCACGGATCCGCACCGGCATCCGCCCTCCGAGCGGAGCGCGGGGCTGGAGCGGGATCCCTCCGCCCGCGGGCTGCGCCGCGGTCATTTTTGTGCAGAGATCTGCAAGAGGAATATTAAGCTGGGTCTGGATGCAGCAGCCGCGCGCGAGATTTATGAAGGATGAAAGGAGGAAGATTGTGAGGCAGAGCGTCATCCTAAAATAACTGCTGAGTCCGAAAGGGTATAAAAGACCTGTCCGTAAGCCAGTTTGTCATCAGCAGTCAATAAAAAAGCAAGGAGCGTGCCGAGGACTCCATGGGCAGCGTCCCCGTTCTCCACAGCCATAAAGCCACGAGGGCCACCTGGACACACGTGCCATTAATGGGCRAGCACCTGCAATTGCTCTGGCTCTTCCCTGTCCCCAGACACGACACGAGCATTGCTAGGACTCAGCTGCCGCTGGAAGAACGGCTCAACAATTCCGTATGGGACAGCAGAGAATTCAACGTCCAAGCCATGGGGAGGAAGGAGGCTGTCACGTCTACAAAAGCCAACTGGGGCAGCACCAGAGCCCTAGACCTTCCCTGCCAGATGCCTGGGAGAACCTTGGTTTTCCCACCTCAGCCCTAACTGGTTTTAAAGGMGGCTGGTGGCTTTCCATGGGTGTATTCCAGCCGCTCCCTCGCCTCCTCGCTCGCACCCCCAGCGCTTCATCAAGTCAGCTCCGAGATGCCTCGCGTGATGGAGAGCACGGCGCGGGCATCCCCATCCCTCAAACRGGAGGAATTCTCTCCGTGCACCATCACTCATTCCCTAACAGCCGGATCCCGCGCGCTCCGGGTGCTGCCCGCCTCCCCAGCGCCAGCGTCCCCGCGTCCTCGCGCGCTCCTCTCCATCTCCTTTCCCCCTTAACCTCCCGCTTGGAAAGAGCCGGGCCATCCCTCCTCATTACTAATCACATCAGCCGCCCGCCAAACACTCTGGGGCCACTTGACTATTAACAGGGCACTGAGCGCGCGGCGAGGAGGACTTATTAATAACTAATAAGAGTGATAGATGGGGGGAAAGGCGCAGGCTCTCTGGCACACGTACCCRCGTCAGGGACTACAGCTAATTTGAAATAATAATAACAATAATAACAACTCTCCCAACCCACAAGCTGGGGGACGCAGAGCTCGGCCACGGCTGGCCATAAATTTCCAACAATTTTAGCAGGAGAGAGGCTTGGAGATTAAAAATAACTAAGTCGAGCCCCTCGCAGACGAAGGCGCCCGCAGAGGTCCTGGTGAGAAAAGTCGCAGCTGAATCTTTTATAATAATATCAATCAAAATTAAAAATGCATGGGCTGCTCAATTTTTAAAGCACCTTAAATTAATCTTTAAACACAACTATTTTGCTTAAACCGAGGGCTCTGGGCAGCCCGYGCGTGGTATCCCTGCCTATTCCCAGGGGCCAGGTACCTGGAAGAGGTCTAATAAGTAAGTAAATAACATACATCCYGCACAATTCCCTCGAATCGGGCGAGGGGCAAACACGCAGAATCCAACACAAAATGCTAAATTAACTCAACAGCACAAACGACTTAACTGTGCAGTGCGGCAGGCCCCGTAGATCGTCTTAAAGCAGCAAAATCCGCTGGGCTTGGAGCAGATAAAGGGAATAACTATTACACCAGGAGATCGGGGCCGTACGAGAGGAAAGGAGCCGATGTCCCAACGCAGTCTCATGTCGCGACATTCCTGACGGCATCGCTCYCATTGGATGTAAAGAGGCTCCTATGGGTCGGCGGCGCTTGGATAATAATGACTGTTCTCATGGCAAGCGTTCTGTTAAATAACCTGGGATTATTGTGGTGTGCTATTGCGTATATACAATGGCGTTTCCAAAAAATAATAACAATTATTTCAGGGCTGATGGATGCTTGAAAGTCTTGGCCGTCTCCTAAGATCTGCTCCATCCTCGGAAGCCACTCTGGGATCTGGTTCTCCGTCCTAGGGATGGACTCTCCTCTCTCCCCAGCATCCTCCCTGCGCGGCTACTGCTGCATCCTTTAATTAGTGCATCCTGATGCCTGTTTTGCCCCTTTACAGCATTTTTAAGATGATTACCACGTTTTGGAGCCCGAATTGCACAGGTTTCGCTGCATTAAGCGCATCAGCCGCTCGTCCTCGGCTGCTCACGCGCCGTCCCCGCTCCAGGTCCTGCCTGTCCCTGAGCATCTCCCGGGCATTTCAAGGAGAGCYGCGTAGCCTCCGGCACAGCCTCGGGGAAGGCGCTTGGAACCGGGAGCTTTTCCAAGCGCAGACTCCGGGCAGAGCTCGCCCAGAGGCCAGCAAAGCGCTGCGGGATCCCGTCTCCCACGGCCGCTTCCCTCATTTCTCCCAAATCCATAGGCCCGGGATGCACACGACGGTACCGAGCAGCCGCAGGGCAAGTTAAAACCAGCAATYGGAGGAAAAAATGAAGCGAACTTAACCCTACACGCTGCTACAACATAAATAACAGCAATCTCTCACTCGGAGATACAACAAAACGCCCGCTTGGTACTCAAAAAATATTTAAAATTCATACCTGCGTTGGGAAATTATTCAGCAAAACTCTAATTACTTATCAAAAGCAGCGGTGGTATTTTTAAGGAGAGGGAGTGCCCATAAATACAGAGCCATAAATAAGCTGCTACTCAGTAGCACGAATTAATTCGTATTTAATTGCTAGGAATTGCTATCAATTACTAAACATTCCTTGCAGAATCGGCAAATTCTTTTAAGGACGGTCTCCATTGCTCATTGGAAGTCATTTTTTGGGTCGCTTCGCCCAACTTCTTTCGCTTCCCGGCTGCCGTGGCACGTAGGGGATATGGATCCGCGAGCTTCCCGGCCGAGCATGGATCTGGGATGCTCCCAATGGCAAAGAATGGAATGCCGGAATGGAATTCCAGCAGTTGGAATGCTGCTCTTGATCTCCATCAATCCAACATCTTAGCATTGCTCCAACCCCAGTGCCCTTGGAAGGGGGCACGTGGCATCCACAAAACCACCCRCGCATCTCCTGCTTGGAATACCAGGCCTTCCGTGTCCAATCCATCATATCCGACGCAGATCTTTTATCCCGAAGTGTTGTCGATGAGCATTTAATTTAGTGCTAATTAGACAAATATTGCATGTTAAACACCCATCGATTCCGAAGAGGCGGCRAGCGCGGCGGGCTGCGGACACGCTGGGTTAGGGCTGGGACGCGGCACCGCTTCTAATCACGGGCTGCTAATTAACGCCCAAGACCTCCTAGCTTGGGTTATCACTGCAGATTCTGGAGCACCGTAAGCTAATGAAATATCCACCGGTTATTTAAGGCATATAGACTTAGCAGCCAGGCGGTAGATCCACATGCTAAGAGTATAGCTAAGAGTATAGACTGCASCAGCCTTGGTGGCTTGCAAGGGACCACACGGGGACCGTGCTCCTCCATCAGCACCYGGGGATGTCAGGCGAGACAGCCCCTAAAGTGGCGCCCCAGTCAATACCGGAGACGTGCCCCGCTTCTCCCTCAGCCACAAGGCTTGTTACGCTGTCACGGGGAGGAAATTAGATTAGTCTGACACAATTTATTCTTGACACCTCTAGGCTGGCTGTTGCACCGCTTCTTGTTATCTTCTAGGCGATCACACATACGCACACACACTTAAAAAAAACCCATTCCCCTTGATTATCCGCTCCAGAATCTGTCTTGGGATTGAAGCGGAGCGGTCAGGGGTTTCTAAAGGCCAGGTATCCTCCGTTTCTAAACACTATATTCGCCCTTTTGCAGCGGCCTGGAGCCTGGTCTCCAGGATAACCGGTGGCCACGGACTTGCTCAAGCAAGATGGTACCTGCGAGGTGGTAAATATGGGAACAAGATTGAGAGGCGGAAAAGAGCCCGGGGTGAAAAGAGGCCGAAATGGTGCACGGCAGCGGCATCTCCACATTGCCGGCATGGCCTCGCAGGAGAGACGATCTGCTTCCCCCCGCAATCATTCCATGGGAAGCCCTGGATGATGCACTTTAATTAAGTCCGAGCATCCCTCCCACAGGAGCCGGGGAGGAGAGGGGACCAGCGGGGTAATTACCATGCAGCTAGSAATATTAAATAAAACTGGCCCTCCCCGCAGTTACAACCCCCCCAAAAAGAGCCGAACTAATTGATTTAATGCCAAGGAGCACGGAAGCAGCACGGGGAGGGTGCCGGAAAGCGGGACCCGATGTGACGTGAATGCTAACGGTGCCCCATGGAGCTCGGTGTCTCCTTGGGAATGGAGGTTTTTCCCTCCACCTGCATCCCTGGCGCTCCRGGAAGGGCCTTTAAATCTCGCCCTTAACCGTGTTAATTGAATTAAATGCAACAACACCGAGAAGTGGCCTCCTCGTTCAAGGGGCAAAGGCGGAGGCTCCCTGCTCCGCTAGCGGCTCCCTTCCTCCTTCTGCAGTGAGGCCTTGCTTCTTTATGCTCTTTGGAAAGGGTTGTGCTCTTTAGACAGGAAAAATAGGGGGAAAAAAAACCCCATCTGATAAAGTGGGTTATAAAGGCGGTGCTGGTAATAACCGGAGAGCGGCRAGGCCGGTGCGGAGGCAGCAGAAAGTGCTGCAGGGAGGCGATATCCGAGTGGGATTAACCCATGGAGCGGGGAACGGCGCTGGATGTCACCCTGTAATGGCCCAAAAGGAGCAAGGCTGTCCCCAAAACATGGGGCAAAACCCCTCGGACATCACTCGCTTCCCATTAAAACGGGAAATAAAGTGTCGCCAAAACCATCCATCCCGAGCAGGACGCGTCAGAGGGAGCCACCCCGGCAGCATAACACATTTCTTTCCATCAGCCTCCATTATTATCCCATTAAAGCTCACAGAATAAAGGGTCAAGTGCCCAGGATTCCCTCCCTGCCCCTCGGGTGGGAAAGGAGCATTCCCTGTGGAATTCCAGGCAGGTTTCCCCCGGCACACGGCGTCGGTTCCCTTTTTTACGAGCCTTCATTGTTATTACCACCTATTCCTTTTTACATTCCTGCCAAAATACCAAACATTAATCTCCCTCGCTCCCCGCAGGCAAAACATGGGTAATTGGATTTATATGGGTTAGAAATTTGTTAGATTTTTTCCCCCCCCTTTTCCTTTTCTTATAAATAGATATACGCACGAACACACAGCAAAATAAATAAATAAGGGAGCGGGTCCCAGCACAGTGGCTGGAACCAAAACCCCGTCAGTCTCAGGTATCCTCCAGTCCTGTTGCCAACTGGCTGGGCTGATAATCACTGATTTAAGAACTTGTACCCAAACTTCCCCAGTTTCCCATTACATTCCCCCAGGAATGGAGGTATCTTGGAGGGCTGGTCTTGCCTCTTTTCCATTTTTGCTCCCTTTCCCTTCCCTGCTCCTGCTGTTTCCTCCTTCCCTTCCCAGCTCCTTCTCTTCGAGACCCATCTGATCATGGGCAAAACAACCAATTCRGACCCGATCTGGGAAAACGGTGGCAGGAAAACAGGAGCTGGGGATGCGGAGCATCCGGACCAGCATTGGTCCGGACATTGGCATTCCGGACCCRGCCGTGAAGGGCTCTGCCTCTCAACGAGCACAAGACTTAACACATCCCAGCAAACCTGCGATAAACAACCCATTATCGGCCTTTCTCAGAGCCCTTTTTTTTTTAAATTAATAAAAGAAGAGGTTAACAGAGACCGTCCTAGCCCTCGGTGCCCGTTTGCGAAGGAGGAAAAAGAAGCGACAGCCACGGAATCAGATATTCCTTATGAGCTGTCTGCTTGCTGGCACTATCTACAGATTATCGCTTAAAACAATATGTCCAGCTGTTGTGGGAAGCATCCATGTTTTGGGCTTGCAGGGAAAGAAAAAGAAGTGGAGAAATGGCAGGGGAAACAGCTGGGAGAGCAGCCAAGGCGATGGGGAAACGTGGGGAAAAGGGGCTGGAAGAGCATCCTTATCCCACAGACAGGCAGCAATAGCTGGATGCAATGCGGGGGGATCTACGCGGCTTGCAAGAAGTGCTCCCATCCTTGTGCAGTGCAGTGCAGGGGCGCCTGGGCTCCCCCAATTAGCAGGCCCGTTAATTACGGCCATCAAGAGCAGGGAAGACAAGTTAAATAGCAGCTACCTCGGGAGAAATGACTGCGCCAGCCGGGAGGAGCCAAATGCCAGGATCCGGGGCTGCAATTTCCCCGCGTCGCCAATTAGGGCTCCCGCACGCTTCACCTTGGAAACGGCAGGTATATATTTAGCTCTGGAAAACTTTATTTTTGGGGGGGRAAAACAGAACAAGGTTTGGAGGAGCCGTGCTTTGCTAATCCCAAAAATGTAAGCATCGGCACCCAAAAAAACATGGCAGCCTCTTCCTGCTTCCCAAGGATTTTCCCTCCAAATGGACGTACGGAATAATAGAGGAAACGGTGGAAAAAAATCCTCTCTTTTCTTGTCTCTCCAGACCCGCGTCCAACTGCTATCTCACTGAGGCCTCATCACGTGCTGGGGTATGGACTGCAGCAGATTACTATTAAAAAAAAGCAGCATTGTCAGAAATAATTAAACCTATAATTGCAAAAATAAATGGAGAAGCTTCATCTCGCCATGTTTTACTCTGCCTTTCTCTTTTTAATTGGAATTGTTCTCGTCCTCGCTAATTGAACAAAATTCAGCRAGTCGCCGAGTCCTCTGTGCAAATTAGTGCGAGGCCCGTGGACTTTTGGTCTTTTTTATAGGGAAACAACAGGATGGGCTGAGGTTTGGTGAGGGATGAAGGGGGAATGAGGTAGCTTGAAAATATGTTTTTAAATACGGGGGGAAACGGTGCATCTGCATTGCTAAGCTTTGCAAAACCAAGCCTGCGTCTGCCGCTTCTTGCGCAAAATCCTCGCCCCTTACGCCTGTCTCACGCCGGCTCCCGCTCCTTGTGCTAAAAAAAAATTGCCGATATTCCTTAAATACAGATAACACCATAAAGGCTGCAAATTCGGAGCAGCTGTTGGTTTATGGCTTTATGAACTGTACTGCTGCCTGCTGTAAAAGGGTGCGCTGCTCGCGGCGCAATCTGCTCGCCTGCGCATCCCTCTCCCCGCGACGCTCCGGGATTTGCCGCAGCCCTTGGACGCTTCCATCGAAACTAAACACATATTTTGGATAAAACAGCAAGGGAGGTCGATTCTCGCCCCAATAGGGACCTATTGGGTCTCYGGCATCCCGGGCTGGCACGCAGCAGCTCTGCGCGCATCCAAGTGCATGGAAAGCTCCAAAAGGAGCAGCTTAAGTCCCGTTTCCCGACCAAATCCCAGCTGGGAAATAAAACTGTGAGCTTTTCCAGGCTCCCTTTGGGTGCCCAAGGTGAGGGTGCTGCTGTCTGTGTCCCATGCGGTGCAATATTGGGTTCTGCCGCTTCGCTGCAGCAGGGCTCAGCCTCCGAGCCTGGTGTTATTTTTAAGAGTAGACGCAAGGATTTGCAAAACACCTCGAGCTCCTGGGAGCGGAAAGGTGCAGAGCTACCAAAAYCCCCATGAATTCTCCGCAATTGCTAAATAAAACACGGGGATCTGCTGTCCCAGGCGGCCTGGAAGTTGCCTGCGGACGGAGCCGTGCTTCCCRCAGGGATGGCACGGAGGCTCCCTAGGGAGAAGGGAGGCGGCGGCGCACGTGCGGATGCGCCACGGCCGGGCGGTGCGGAGGGACTYGGAGGGGAAGGTGAGAGGCTCCAATGCTGCCCCCGCTACAGGGCCGACTGCTCCGCAAACATCTCCCAGGAAAAAGAGGCCAAAAGCTCCAAAAAAAACATATCCAAGTCAGCCCTCTGCTGGTGCAGCCCTGGCAAGGAGCACAGGCTTCTGCTCGAGTCCATCCCTACGCATCACCGGGGCAGAAACGCAAAAATATATATGTATATATATGTCTCAGCACTAGCTGGGCATGATCTGCTGCTGTATTTTATGGGAGCATCCCGAAAGGCACCGACGCATCGTGGATCCACCTGTAACACGCTCGGAAAATGATGCTCCCATGCACCGGGGGATGCTCTGACGGATGGGGGGATGCTCTGATGGACCAAGGGATGCTCTGATGGACCGGGGGATGCTCTGAAGGACCAGGGGATGCTCTGATGGACCGGAGGATGCGCTGACAGACCGGGGGATGCTTTGATGGACCAGAGGATGCTCCCACGGACCAGGGATTGCTGCACCGGAGCGCATCCCTCCTCCCCGGCACATCCCGCCCCGGCACGCGGCGCGAGGCCGAGCATCCATCAGGCTGCGCGAGCCGCTTCCCGGGAGGCAAGCGATTGATCCGGCCCCGGCGGCTCCGTGCGGGGACTGCCGAGCAGCGGCGGGAAGGCGCCGCGGGCTCCGCGGGACAACTCGGCTCCGGCGCCCGCGCGTCCCGGCCCGCAGCCGCGCGTCCCRCGGGGCTCCTACCTGAGCGTGGCGCTCTCCCCTTGCCGCACCGTCACGTTGTCCATGGCTTTGGGGAAGGCGGCATCTCCGCTGCGCACGGGCACTCCTGCGGGCACAAGGAAGAGGAGCCTGAGCGCCAGGGCGAGCAGGCGGCGGGCGGGCAGCGGCGGGCGCCCRCCGGGCCCCATGGCGCTCGGCGCAGCCCCCCGGCGCTCAGCGCGGCCCCCGCATCCGGAGCGGCCGCACCGACACGGCGACGAGGAGGAGGAGGAGGAGGAGGAAGAGGAGGAGGGAGGAGGAGGAGCGGGAGATGAAGGTCACGGCGCGCTGCCTGCTCCCGACGCTGCCGGAGGACGCGGCTGGGCACGCGCCGTGGCGGAGCTCCCGCAGCAAAAGTTTATAGCCCACGGAGGAAGCCGTAAGTGGCGCCCGCAGGAAGGGGAGGGCAGCCGGGAAAAGGAGCCGGCGGGGCTGCCCGCTTCCCGCCCTATATATGGAGACTTATGGCTATAGGTGTCTAAAAGAGCAGGGGAAAGGATGGCCAGGCAAAAGAGCAATCCCGCTGCCGGAGGGCCGCTTCCCTGCGGAGCATCCCCGGCGGGATACAGGGGGACAAGGATGCGGCCCCGGCATCGCAGGGTTGTCATGGCAGCGGCTCCATGCCGCATCCCGCACATCCCGACGCACATGCAGCGGGGGGAACCAGGGCTGCGAGTGGCACCGTCGGGAAGCAGAAATTGCCCCTTGGGACCACGGAGAGGGACAACCTGCTCTGGCCAAAATCCCCGGCTTCCCATCCCACTGACCGCACCGGGACACCGAGCTCCGGGTCTAGGGTGCCCTGGGTGGGCACAAAGAGCAAAGAGAGGGGGGAAAAAGAGCCTCGTGCCTCGGAAGCGCCTCGGCGGGTATATATAGAGCGTCTGCACCCGGGGCTATAGGATTTTTAACTAATGTCTGTCTGCGCCGCTGTCTCCTCCTCCCTCTCCTCCCACCTGCTTTCTCTCCCTCCTTCCCTCCATCTGTCCCTACCCCTTTCCTTCTGACCACCTTTCCTCTTGCACACTTGCAGCTGCTGWTTTTCCCCGGCGTGTTTGGGAATCGCTCCCAGCACCTCTTCCCCCGCATCCCGCCCCGCTCTTCCCAGCTGTGCCGCAAACCCACCCCAATAGCTTTTATCCCCAAATGGAACGTCCCCAAGTGCCACGGGAGCCGCTTGCCCCTTCCCAGCCCTGTCCAGAGCTCCAAAATCCTCCGTTTCCCCCCAAAATCAAACCGCGGGTCTCTCTCAGCAAGGGAAATAGGAGCGGGACACGCCGACACCACGCAGCCATATTCAAGCACAGAACGAGGCTTCCTCTAGTTGCTAATTCCAGTCCGAGCACCTCTTGGAATAGGTTTATGGAGGTTTTATTTATCGCCGACGCCTCGATGATAAAACGAGGCCACTGCGAGGCCTTTTTGTCCTTTCCTTTTTCCCTTTTTTCTCCCCTTTGCAGGAAGGAGAGGGGCTGGGATGGGAAACAAATGAAGGGCTCGCGCGCTGACCCTGGGCCTCCACTGCGTTGCAGACTGCGGGGTGATTATTTTATAATAGCCGATAGCATCTGTGATTTAATGCAGCTGCTGGAAATTAGCAAGGACTCCACCGAAAGCGTCCCAGTCACTCACGATAACAGGCTAATAAATCATTCCCCCGGTGCTCCGTGGCATTTATGGTTCTATTTTAGAGATGCAAAGCCTAGACGCGGCGCCTCGCCTCGATTTGTTTTTATTTATACTTTTAATAATGCAATTAAATAAATAAATTTAGCGTGTGGCAGCCCGGTTGCCAAAAACGGCACCGACGAGAGCTCCCCCTGCATGACTTCCCTTCGTTATTTTTTTCCCYGCTAGCCAATTAAAGGGAAAACAAATGGCTCCGAGATGCTGCTTTAAGCACAAGGGCGAAATTCCTGCAGCACTAAAACCTCAGGGATGCAGGAAGGGGGAAGAGGGATGCAGGCTGGGGTGCTTTGATTCCTTTTGTTGTATTTCCCCCCATCCCATCCCATCCCATCCCATCCCATCCCATCCCATCCCATCCCATCCCATCCATCCCAGCACCCTGGTACCCATCCCAAGGTCAGCTGCATCTCGGGTTGCAAAACAAGCAAAAGGCCCCGTCGCCTCCCCTCCACGCCGGAACATTTCCAATTAACAACTGCGGGAGCTAATTTATTGCATAGCCATGCACTAAACTCCGGTGTGGGGGAATTTGGAAGGACCAGCACCCAATGAGGACGGTACAAACGCCACGGGAGCCGCGTCGCGTGTCTGCCGGCTCCGCTGAGAACGCTCCCAGCATTTTCCTCACATCCTCACTTTTAACTAGAGTTACAGTCGGAAAAATTACTCTGCATACTCTGCCACCCCAGAGGACTCATATTCCTTCGCCTGAGCTGACAGTTCCCGACCAGATCTGCCTAATGTACAAGTTGGGAGATAGGGCGGCTCATCCCACCCCCTAAAACTGCCAGCCCTGCAAATTCCTCGGGAATCCGAGCGCTCATCCCTCTCCTCCTGCTCCAGCGAGGATACACGGAGCAGGAGAGCTTTCCTTACCATTATTACACTACATTATTATGCAAAGCACTTTCCTTACTATTATTTTTATGACCATTGCAGGCATAATGGGTCAAAAAACRCAGGAAGGCAACAGGTATCGGAGGCGGTTTGCCGAAAATCTCCACATTATTCCCCAAGACCACCAGCACGCGGGAGACTAAACTGCTAAATTATTCCAGGCCTTAAGGGCCTGCTGAGGTGCAGATCRTCTTGTTGATGGGGAAGGCAGAAGTGGGAAGCAAGAAATGACCCTATAATGGGCCTCAATCCAGCCTCCCTTCTCCGATACCACCTTTGGAGAGCTAGAAATCCGCCTCCGAATCCCTCAGGCTATTCCACGATCACTGCCTGAGGCAAGCTCTTCCTTTGCAGCTAGGCAGGGCTCTTTTGCAGTCGCATATTTAGTTTATTACTATTATTTTTAACCGTAGAGCCGTTTTATTAATATTAATAAACCCGCAGAAAGCACTAATTTCCCACATCGTTTTCCTAATGAGCCCCGTTGCACCGCAAGCATCACCTGAGGAGCCGCATCCCGCACGGATGCTCCTGCCCCAGGAGGCAGCGGGAAGGATATTCCCTTCCCCGGCAGTGACGTGGCCGGGAGACACATTAAGTTACCAGGACTTTTGCAGAGGAGATCGCCCGCATCATATTTGTATTCGTTTTCATGAACTCCCCATAAAAGTCACTACCTGAACACAATCTGCTAATTAAATTCCACTCAGGAAGGCATTTGCACCTCAGATTAGCAGTGTCCTCGCCCGCTTTTTTTTTGCCACTAACGCACTAATAACATCTTATTTATCTTCCAAATGAATTCCGCTAGGCTTACCATTAAATTGGGGATATTCACAAGCACAAACGAGCCCGACGTGAAAGGAGGGCGAGTAATTCCAATGGGATGGAAACCATGGATCTGTTCTACCTCTTTTGCACCACTGGTAAAAAATAAAACGTGCCCGAGGGTTGACAGCTCCAGGGAGCAATATGCTCCCTGCAAAAGAAGCAGGATCCGGGTCTATAGGATGCTCAGTGCCTTATCTTGACCCCTCTAAACCCAAAATTCGGGATGTGCTTTCCCAGGTGCTCCTGCATCCACCCAAATGCCGCCTGCAGCACCTGCCTTGGGAAACGGGCATTGAATTTAAAGGATTTGTCCGTGGAAAAGAGGGAGGAGGTGGGAGAGAGACTTTCTTGCTCATGAATCCTGCAGGTGCCAGCAGGAGGGATAATGGAGGGGAGGCCGAGCAGTGGGATTGAACTTGCGCCTCCCAATTTGTGGCTGGATCAGAGCTGTATTTCCTCAGTACGTGTCCTCCAGCGACCCCAATCCATCGGTCTTGCTGAGCGTTGCTCAGCGGACACGGTTTTTTGGAGCTAGTCCTTCCTTTTCCCAGGCATTCTGGCCCACGTTGGGTTTTTGACCTAGCACAGGCTGTACCGTAGGCAACTCCATAGGTGGGCAAAACCCCTGGCCTCGGAGCAGCCTTTTCTCCCGTTTTCCAGTCCTTCCCCATGGCAGTTGGATGAGGCAACATTGACATCCAGTGGCCGATGAGATTAATCGCAGCAGGCGCTGGATTTTCTCCGGGCATGGCAAAAGAGCCACGTTCTCCAGCACTCTGCGCCAAAACGGGGCAGAAAAGACCCAAAGCCACAGCCACGGCATCCTCTGGGCCACCATAAACCATGGGRAACAGCCACCTGGAGCTGCCCTGTTCCAAAAAAACCTTACAGCAAAAACCACCTTTCCGCCAAGAACACCATTCATAGAATCATAGGATCTTTATGRTTGGAAAAGACCTTCAAGGTCATCAAGTCCAACCACACACTCATCAGCCAAAACCRTATTTCTGCCATCGTGTACCAAGACATGGACCTTTCCAAGCACAGGTTGGCCAAGAAGGGACCAACCAAGGGTCCTCCAACACGAGTCTAGTTAATTTATGCAATTACAAGATAACTTATGTATTTTACTCCTCAAAACCCCTTCCAGGTGCAGACCACTGGGCACACAGGGGGATTTCTGCATTCCCCGAATTCCTGCATCCCCTGCTCGCAAGCGGTGAGGAGGAGGAGGGACGCGGCGGATGGGGGAACACCGCAACCGCGCGCTGCCAAAGCCTGTGCTCAGCCTGTGCTGCCAAGCACAGCCTTTCATGAACCATTTGCATGCCTACAGGGGCGCTTAGATGTTGCTCCCTCCCCAGACAGCCGTAAAAAATGATGCATCCCCTTCCTCAAACCAGCTTTTAAGGCTCTCCGCTCTCCGTGGGGGCTTCATCTGAGGGTTTTTTTTAGAAAAAAATGCTCAGGCGGAGAACATGCTCTGCAATTAAATATTGATTGGGAATTCTCCCCAAGTACGTTTCCCCTCCATCTCCCCGCCTCCGCCGGGAGATGTCAAGTTCTGTTTCCTAAGCTGTCCCCATCCAGCGATTACGTTCATTAGGACACCAGCCTTGTGGTTAAAAGTACTTTCCTTGCTGCTGTACATTTAATTAGACAACTCTTTCCCAGAAATTATTTATAGCCGAGTGCGGGAGCTATTGTTAGCCCGAATGTAAATAAGATTCGGAAGGGAAGTCCCAGGGCACTCCCGTGGCTGCGGAGCCGCTCGCTTCATTGCATGAGTAATTTATAGGGGTTATTATCTCCGGCGTGGCACGGGGGCCCGAGGGGGCCGGTTCCTGAGAAAAGCTCCCCAAAAACCCCATGCACGGGAGCTGGCAGGTGGGTGAGCTCCTGCGTGCAAGGCAAGCCTGAACCCAACGCCGTCCCACCACCGCCAACGGATGGCAAAAAGTAGCAAAAACATCCCCMAAACACACGAGGAAACTCTTTGCAACCCTGGCCCAAAACAGTTCGGCCGGGATCGCTGCAATCTGCACCTACCTCTATAGACCAGGGATCAGTTTTAGAGGAGAAAAACCCAAGCACGCGCATGCACTTTCTTCCCATMAACTCAGTGCCACCCAGAAAACACCACGCTGAGATTCCTCTTTTGCAGTCTTTAAGAGTCACTTTGCAATTTCCGTATTTCATCGTGGCGTTTTAGATTATTTTGAATTATTTCCACAGCGCTTCCCGACGCTAAGCGCGCCGGCGAACATCACAYGGCGCAGCTACAAGGGTGTCATTATGTGGCATAACATAATGATTGAAACACTTCCCAATTTGATCTTATTTTAAAATCATTAAGGGCAGCTGCTGCTTAGTTGTGAGTGCAACATCTTGGATGGCTTCCTAGATCAAAGGGCGCCTTGTTCAAAATGTAAGGGAGCGGGTTGACACTGCTCAAAAATGACGACAAAACCATTTCTTTGCCACACAAACAGCCGAGACTTTCATCTCAATGTCAAACCGCTTCATTACAACAACAAACAAAAGGCACTTTTATCTAAAAAGCGGGAGGCTTTAGTCGACTTTAAGCAGCAGCTGCCCTTAATTATTTAAAAAATGAAAGAAAACACTGCGAGGATTAATCTGCCTTAGCGCTGGTGCTAGCGGCGTAGCACAGGAACGGAGGAAAAGCGGGATGGGAAACACTGCCAGCACTGTMAAAACTGAGTTCAACTTTACAGAACAGAGGTGAAATGACTTTTGGGGCATTTTCCCCAAATTGTTTTCATTCTTGGGGCTCCCGTGCAATGCTGTGAGAGATGCTCCCCGTATGGACCGCGAGCAGCATCACCCAACGAGATGCCCATCAAGGGCTCTGCTTTTCAGGCCATGTGCTAAGCAAAATGGGGGTAAAACCGGGGTTTTTGGGGGCAGCCCTGGCTACATTATGAGCTTCTTCCCCCATTTCCCCTAGGAATGACACTGCCGCTATCTCCACTGCATCTAAAGCACACAGAGACTCAGTTTAGGGACAGTTAATTTCCAATTCTTTCCAGATGGGTTGGAATAATATCCCCAGGTGGTAAATACATTATTAAGAAGGCAGTTTGGTGTGAAATTGGCTATTAAAATATAGATAAAGTTTAATATATTGAGCTTCTTGTCAGAAAAATCACTTTAGAGGGAGCTTATTATTTGTTTGATATTAAAAGAGTCACAGCTCCGCTGCGAGTGACAAATGGGGAGGGGGAGGAAATGCCACCAATAATGAACAGAAGCTTTTTAACATTTAAATTTAGGTTTCTGGGCATGCCTGTTTTTACTGCAAACCCAGGCTAAYGCTTTGGGACCCGTGCACGGCGCCAGCATCCCGATTTAGGGGTATTTGACCCAAAATAATCGCACCCAACGTCACCAACGTTCTCCAGTTAGACCTTGACTCTCTTCCCCTGTACTCGGCAAAGGGCTCGAGCCAGGTCTCCCATTACGAAGACTTCATTAGTTTTACAAAATATACTACAGAGCATTTACTAGAGGGCTATGAAGTATCATAAATAATTAAAATTAAATTACACTTGTCAAGGAAACGAACGAACCGCTTTTTTACAATGCATTATCCTCGCRCGCTTATTTATTTATTTTTAAAGCACTTCTAAGGCGCTTTAAAGGGAGTCACTGGGATTTATAGAAAAGGGTTATAAAAACGTGTCCTTTGGGCAAAAATTAGCAGCGAGCCGACGTTTGCCCCGCTTAGCTGCAAAGCAGGAGGAAATGCAATTGCAGCCAATGGTGCCGTGGTGCATGGCCCCACATTTGAAATCAACGGTGGTGTTAAAAGCATTATTAATCAGCGTTATTATTATCTGGCAATTAGCAAACTTCTATAATTGGCACTTATTAGATCTCCCACTTGATGAGAATTTAGTGTCTTTTGGAGGGGAGGCACAACAGCAGTGAGGAACAACTTATCTAACGAATTAAACTCCCCAACAGCCCTTATAAAACAAATCCAAACCCCCAAAACGCAGTTTCTTACTGCCCAGTTTCCCACGGAGGCTCCGAGCCCTAGAATTTGGTGCAGCTGCAGGCCAGTATATGGCCAGTATTGAACCATTTCCCTCCGGTCTGCCCATTTATTCCCTTTTCCCCTCCACAGCCCCTAGAAGTCACTCATCTCATCTCGGGTTTGGGGCTCATCTTGGCATTAAGCTGCACCAGAAGTTGCTTCTGTATTTTTATAACTATCCTCCTCGGATAGTTATAGCTCGGCCTCTTATTGGAGTCACTTTCACACACGGTTTGACAACGTCCTTTCCCTAACAAAGCAAATTTGGCACAAATTAACAGCTCTTCGGGGAAAGGCAGAGGCAACCCCTTGACGGGACGGTCCCTTTCTACAAGCTGCCCCTGCCTCCTARCAGCAGCGAGGGGAACACAATGGCTTTGGTGGGACACAAGCTGTGGTCCCTGGATASAAGTTATGGTCCTCAGTTGCTCATGGATGCTGGTGGGACACAAGTTGTGGTCCCTCAACACAAGTTATGGTCCCTGGATGATGGTGGGACACAWGCAGTGGTCCCTCAACACAACTTTTGGTTCCTGGAAGCTGTTGGGACACAAGCTGTGGTCCCTGGATACAAGTTATGGTCCCCGGATGCTGATGGGACCCAAGATATGGTCCCTAGACACATGTTATGGTTGCCAGATGCTGATGGGACGCAAGCTGTGGTCCCTGGATGCTGGGGCACTCTAAGGCTTCCAAAAGGGAGCCTGAAGAAAGGCCAAAAGAAACCCTCGAATCCTGACTGCTCTCCATCCTTGCTCTCAATGTTCAAGGACCTCTTTTGTATCGGAAAGAGTATTTCAGGGCTCACACTCGGACTTTCCAAAGGCAGAACAAGAGCTTCACGAGGCCATCGYGCATCCTCACATCCCCACAGCGTGAAGGCTGCTCCCCATCACACGCAGGCTGTTTTGGCACACTCGGGCCCAAAACCCTAGGAGACACCTCCATTTGAAAGGGTTGGGAATCCCTCCTCATCCCGTTGTGTTCTCCCCAAGGGCATCACACGGAGGAGGATGCGGCACTTGGGTGGGATGTCAGGCAGGGACGCACGTTCCTCTAGGAAATACCTACGGAGCCGGCATTGGTTCCTCTCCATTCCCTGCCCTCCCTTTCCTGACTTTTATAGCATTCAAAAAAATCCGTGCATCCCTCCGTGAACCCCCTCGCACAGAGTGATTTAACCTCTGTTATCTCCGCGATTAGCCCAGCCAGGAGCAGATAGTTGCCTCTTATCAGCCCATTAAAGAGTCAAAGAACGCTGGTACCAGTTTTTTATCTGCAAACCGCACACAAAGCCCTGCTGATTAYGCTATTAATTCGTTAATGAACCTGTCTTGCCAGACAGCTCCGTTGCAAAGAGGGAATTTTCATCTTTCTAGGGGGTCGGGCCCGGGGCTCGCAAGGCTTTGAGCCCAAAACTTCTGTGGGATCATGGTGAAAGGAGAAGGAAACTGGAAAGACCAGGTCTCACGAAGCCCATGGCCAGAGAGGCTTCTCAAATCAGCAAGGGCAGGACACAGCACCAAAGGAGGTAGGAAAAAAATGGTTTGCTCTCATCAGGTCCATGCACCGCGCTCAGAAATCACCAGTCTCCTTGACCTRTCCCTGCTCCCCTCATCCTGGGGAAAACAAAAAAAAAAAAATTAAAAACAACAACAAAAAAACCTATTTTTTTCCAGTTATTTTTAGGCAAAGGACGCTGAAGTGCTTCTAAAGCTGCCACTTGCACAACAAATTAGATGTGCAGCCCCGTGCACTCGGGGGACGCGTGCGTTACGGACAAAAGGGACCTGTCATCCTGCCCACGCTCCGCTCGCTCTGCACCCGCGCGCGGCTCCGCTGTCACCTCCCTCCCGGACTCCTCCTGATAAGTGACAAAAGGCAGCCAAAGGATTCCCGCTCGGCCCCCAAAGTYGCCATCTGATAGGCGCAAATGCCATTTGTCTCCAAGCCTCCCGAGGCCTCCGGATGCATGTGGAAATCGGCTGCAAGTAGGATGCATCTTGGCCAAAGTGCCAGCGAGGGGGACCCGAACCAAGTGTCACCCCATCTTACCCCAGTCCCGGCCACTAGATCAGAGTTTCTTCCATTTAAATGCCTGGAAGCAAATGATTTCCCACTGACATTCAAGAGCTGCCATTGTTCCTGTAGGAAACCTTGCTATTATTCCGAGCAATATGAGGTTTTTTTGTATTCGCACTTCTGGGCCTGGGCTCCACTCTCCAAATCAGTCAAACCTGAACCAAGGTTTGATCTCAAAGCCAGAGCTGCTATTACACAAGAGTTTCAAAGTCGCAGCACCTTTATTAGATAAACCACTCGGAGCCTTTTCATTTGCATCCTTGACTCCTCGGAAACGAGCAACCCAATTTCCAATTTGCTCTTTGATGCCTCGCGCCAAGTTTCCTCCGGTACTCCTGCAATTGCGGAGTGGGCTCAAAGTTTCTTTAAACCAAAGCATTTTGTGAAAAGAAGGTAATCACGGCACCCGGCAGGGCATGCACCAGCTGGCCTAGCCCATCTGCTGCTAGAAACCGCTCTCCAGGTCAAAATATGTTTTCACCGGAGAGTGGGTCATGCTCTAATGAGTCCAGGCTGGAGGATCTTTGCAGTAGAGACCACACACACAGGGTCTATGGCTGGAAATGTGGACGGGGTTGAGGCCAGCCTCCAAAGAGGCAGTCCCCACACCTTGCATTCCTGTGCAGAGCCGCTTTTCCTTCCAACAGGCCAGTGTCGTGCAGGCATCTCCATCCCGAAGGACTTGAGGAGCCTCCCACCAGGCACCGTCTTCCTCTCCCCCGACTACACCTTGCTATCTACCCAGTGCTTGGTATTTGAGTCTAAAGGTTAATTAAGTGTGGCTGCAAAAAAATGAAAGGCCACAATCAATTACCGTGTCTGCCTGTCCATTTGAGTCAATTTTTAATCATGGAGATTTGGTATTTGGGGAGCCGGGGGATGATGAGAAGGGCAAAATTCTCTTTCTTCCTCTCTTTTTGAGAGGTATTTATTCTGGCTGGCTAATCCCCCAGGCCCCGAGCAGACAGCACGTGTTCCCCTGGCACTGCCACCTCCTCGCGAGGCTCCAAACCGCCCGTCCCAAAGCCCACGGCCACATTCGGGCCACCCAACCAGGATCCACGCTCGTTCCCGACGCCTCCTGCAAGCAAGGGCGACGCTCGCTTCAACGCCCCCCGCTTTGCCTTTGGTAATAATTAACTATTTAAAATTCTAACAGCGCTAATCGCAGCAGCTCGGCCTCTGTTCTCATTACCCGGGATCAATTCCTGCTTAATATTCACCTCCAGGGGCGGATGTGGATGGAATGAGCGGCGGGTTCCTCCGGCGCGCGCGCGCGGCCCAAGCTAATGAGTGGCTGCTGCTATTGTAGCGCAGTCACTCGCCTGTAATCAGTCAAAATAACAGGCAGCAGCACCTTCCCGGGACGCAGAGCATCCCCCATAAATATACATGGGCGCGCCAATGGGCTTCACATCTCAATGAGCTGCGGCCGACGTGCCGCGGTGGCTCCGGAAAGCCCCACRCCTTGGAATTAACTCCCGTTCTTCAGGTGGGTCCCACCTTCTCCTAGGGATGTGTCTGCACGAGGAAGCTCTTCCCCATTAAGCCTGAGCGTGGATAATTCTCATGGAATTAATCCTAGCGCRTCCGGCATGGAACTGCACCGTGCTCCCCGCTAGCTTAAGTGACTCCAACAGATACAGTGGCCTGGAATAAGAATGATCCAGAAAGCCATTCCAGTATAATTCATCCAGATTGCTATCCATGGAAAGATATTCCATGGGTAGCAATGGGAAACGATGGATCTGGTGCGTCTCCATCCCCTCCAAAGGCGTCACCGCAAAAAAAAAAAATACCCACAGCTGCCTCCAGGCAGTTTTCTTGCTGGAAAAGGATCAATAACTGGTATTAAAAAATGGATCCAGCTCCCATTGGAACAGACTGCTCAGGGCTCTGCCATAATTCTGCAGAACAGTCAATATTTACTGTAAGTGTCTCAAATAAAGATCGAGCTTCGATTTAGCGAGATCGTTATTGCGCGTTAATAATATGCCAATTGATTATTAAACATATTTACCCCAGGTATGAAAAACGGGCCAGAAGATGAAAGGGCATCTGATGCGCGAACACGATGCTAACTAGGCAACCTAATTGCATCGGGCTGCATTAGCCAAATTATCCTTTTGCCATTAAGAAACATTTTATAAAGGCATTAAAAGGCTATAGCAGGAGAACGGGTACACGGGCGCTCAGAGCAGTTGGGCAAAGGGACAAATTGCATCTTGGCGCTGCACCCTATGTGCTTTTTTTGGTTATGTGCTGCTAAAAGAGCTTTTCCTACCCCAAAACGGAGCTGGGACAGACCGCCCAGCACTGACAGACAGCCCTGCCAAGGGACCCCGTGCCCGGGTTAATGGGGACGTTACGCGGCCACCGTGTCCCGCTGCCACCCGGGCTCGGCGGTGACATTTGGTCGAGAACTGAATGTGACTTTCTGCTGTCTGTGGGTTTGCGCAGCGTGTCCACAAATGTCACTGCAAGGAACACTTTGCAGCCAGGCACTCAATTCCCGCTCTGCAAATACAGGGAAACGTCAATTCCTGCATGTTCTCTACCATGCTCACTTTACTGAAGCATTAGTATAACCAAGGAAGGGTTTTTTTGCCTTTTTTTCCCCTTTTTTTCCCAAAAGTTTCCAAAAGCAAATGATTTTCAGCTTGAATCCTTCTATTTCTTGCCTCCCTTTGCCTTGAAACAAGGCTCCCTCCTCCACACCATCCCATACAAACTATGGAGCATCCCAGTGCAGAAGCTCAGGCCACCCTTTCCTAGTGCTGGAAATTGCTCCTGTTTGGAAAATCTATCCCCATGGGCTTCTGACCACCAGATTTTGCTCATCCATGCTGCAGAGTAGGCTTCAAGGCACCAAACTGGTCCTTCCCAGCCAGAGTGCACTGATGGAGGAGCATTCCCGGCRCTCCGCAGGGAGAAAACTCATTATGGTTGGGCAATGGGCACCTTTTAAGTATTTTTAAATATGTATAGAGAGACAGATAGAGATATAGAGAGATCAGCACCAAATAAAGCTGCCTGTTTCATTTGCTGCCTTCTGGGAGGCAGGRAAAGAAGAAAGGGGCTTGTGCCCTCAGGCTTTCCACCCACTGCAGCCTGATGCCCAGGGCCTATTTATCCCTGTGCCCACCCAGCTGGGGCCCAGGAGTCCGGGCTCCTGCTGCTCCGAGGTGGGAATTACCCCTGGGAACATCCTGTTGCGGATCCGGCCTCCCTGCAGGGCGGCTTTGGAGAGGAGCTGCGYGACGTGGCGCGTGGAAGGTGACTCTTTCCTCGGCAGCGTTTGATGGAGCGGGAGGGCTCCCTGCGGAAGAGGCTGCCGGAGGGAAGGTGACGGATCGGGAAGGTGACGGATCGGGCRGCTGCGAGCTCTCCGCTCGCCTCCCGCCGCCGCCGGCACGCGGATAATCTACGAGCAGCGGCACCGCRCGCGGCTCCGGATAAATGAGCCGGGCGCAGCCGGGAGGCAAAGGCGCCTCCCGGAGCCTTCATCCATCTGCCGCTGAAGGTCAGAGGAGCCTCCGAGGATGGGATCATCCCCGGGAGGGCGCGGATAACGCCCGGGCTGCAACATTCCCCTTTCCCACAGCGTGACCAGCAGGGATGGGGACACAGGAGAGCTGTTGCACATCATTCCATCAATCTCCCGCCCAAGYGAGTCCTTATCCATCCTAAAGCTCCTTCCCAAGTGCTCCCCGTGAACCTGGCAATGGCCTTAGCTCTTCTGCTACAGCCTGCGCCAAAAGGATGCTCGTGGAATCACCAAATCCAGCCAGGATGCTCCCATCCCCATAGACACCATGGCCTCCTTCACACCACCTTCCAAAGGCTCCGGCACAGGCTAATCCAAGCCTGGTACTTATGGCATTTATCTCTGCCAGCCAAAAGCCATAATTGGTCCCCGCATTAGGGAGGGGGGAAAAAAATCACCTCCATCCAAAGCCACCTCTGCAATCAATAAGCATTTGTCCTCTGCCTCGTGGCACGGTGGCCGTGGGCTCCCTGGGGCTGCCGCCAGCCTATTTTTCTTCCCTCTGCCCCATCACTTAGGCCAGGTGCTGAGCTTCACCCCTGGGCTCCCTCTTCCCCCCGAGCCGATCAATAACTAACCCTGCGCTAATGACCTCTCCATCCCTCTGGAGAGGCCGATCCGTCAGAGCGCCGCGACGAGCCCGGTGCTTGCTCATCTCTTCTCGGACAGTGACTAATTGCTGCCATTAGACGCAGAATTACAGACAGGGGGTGCGGGCGGGGAGAGACGAGCGGCCCTATGTTTAATGCAACCGATGACCAAGCGCCCAGCGCGGCCGCGGCGCCGGGGGAATGTTAATGTGGCCCGCGGGTCCCCGTGCGGCCACCACCGAGGACTTGGTGGCACCCGCAACGCTTCATCCTCACGAATGCAATGGGGCAGCCCAGGGCAGGGGTTTTGCAACTGGAGAACATGCCAAATTGGAAAGAACTTTGCATTGAGCCTCTTATTTTATTTTATCCCGAGCTGCAGCAAATGTTCACCCGTGCACCAACTCCTCCTTCACATGCAGGGGTACCTGACGTCCCTGCTGCCTGGGGCACTGTTCTAATGAGGCAGGAGAAGGGCAATATTTTGGGCTTTTTTTGTTGTTTTCCAAAGCCATTTCAGCTGTCCCTTGCGGGAGAGGAATGCARGAGACGATTTCTAAATATATATACCCATCTCCGTCTCGAGAGCAGTATCATAGGCGGCAGAGAGAGAAGGGAGGTACAATTGCCCAGACAAAGAGGGATTAGAGAGATAGACAGACCACGGGCAGAAGAAAAATGTGGATTTAAAACGTTATTCATCTAGAAAGACTTCCCAGCGCTCTGCGAGCAGAGCACAACTTCACAGAGAGATGCTCCGCAACGCGCCCACTCCACGCTGCCATTTATCAGGGCCCCAAGCAGCATACTAAATCTCACTAAAAAGCCCCGCTCAAATTATCTCAGGTGGCAAGGAGCAAAGCACGAGGTTTGCACTCGTTGGCATTGCCTCTCTCCCACTTTCCCACTGCTCTTCCGCAAGGAATTGCCCAGGACGAGCTTTATTCTCGGCTTGATTGGCACGCACTTAATTAACGCTAATGGAGCGCTCGCATCATGATCAAGGAGAGACCRTGAACCCCAAAGTATACTAAATCTAAAGAATTACTGCAGAATTCATGGCCTAATTACGGTGTATTGTGGAAATACCACTTAAATACAGTGATTATTAAAAGCATATTATTGATTGGGGTTTAACTGCTATGTAAATAAATCCACCAGAAGCAAACTGAGCTACAAATTCATTACCTTGCTGTAAACCCTCAATAAATATATTCTTTCATGAATCAGCTGTTGTTTATTATACAATAAATGTCTTATTAAGTCAAAATTAATTGTGTATTCGGGGAAACTTCATTGGAAACTCACTCCCTGCCCTGCCATACGGGTGCTTTGCCAGGAGTCCCTTAATATCCCTTTAATACCCGGGACAGGAGCAGATGCCACGGGCAGGTGGTGCCAACAAAAGCCCATCGTGGAGACAAGGCACTTTAACCCCAAATTAGGGATTTTTTGCACTTTTCCCATTCCCAGAGCAACGACAGATTCCCTAGCCTGGTGATTTTCCTTAGTCCCCGCAGCTGAGAAAGAGAGAATATGAATTCCTCCCAGGGCATGAACTATCATGATGAATAATAAATAAAATAAAAAGCAGCAATATTTTGCATCTACCCGGAGCTTTTCATCTGTACAGCTCAAAATGATTTACAACAAAAAGTAGAGTGTTAGAGGTGTTAGGAAAGCAGAATTTCCTTCCTCTGGGAAATCTCAGCAGTTCAACATTTGTTTTCATCTCGAGGAGGGGTGAGAAGTTGAAAGGTTTTCCTGGCACCGTCAATTCCACAACACTGAAATGCAGAAACGGGGACTTTTTTTCTTGTTTTAGCAGATCTGGGCAACTAAAAGCCTTCAACCCTAAGCTTTATGTACACAAGCTACCAGAAAATGCCCTCCCAATGGGCCTGGCACCAACACAACGCCCTGAACACCCGTGCGATGGTCTCGCTCCGACCTGTTCTCCCTGCCATTTATTGGAAATAAATTCCGATTTCTCCATCTCCTGATAGAGAATTGATCGCTGRGACATAAAACTAAACCGTGGTGCTAATAATAAGGGTAAACCAGGGAGCCGGTGGTGTCAGCGCAATGGGGATGCAGGGGGGCACGTGTTGAGGGTCACGAGTGGCATCAACTATCAAATAGCTGCCTATGCTCTCCAGGGATGCAGGAGTCGGTGGGATGAACTGGATCAAGCTCCAGTGTCCCCCAAGATCCCTAAATAAATATAAATCCCATAAAACAAAGCACACATCCCATGCAACACCATCAAAGAGGGATCGGCCAACAGGTCTACCCGGGATGTCTACCAAGGTGTCTCCGACCACCGTCCCGGGTACTGAGATACCCCCCAGGCGCCCACGCAAGGCAAGGACCAATTACACGGCAATCAATTTGGGGAGCGCTGAGGAGATAATGGAGTGATAAGAAACAGCCACTGCGGATTTGTCAATAGCCCATCATGTCAAACCAACTTAATTTCCCTTTTTGACGGTGTAATTGGTCCTGCGGATAGCGCGGCGAGGACAGCAGATGTGATATACCTTGACTTCATTAAAGCAGCTSACACCGTCCCATATGGCAGCCGTATAAGCAGGCGGGTGAAAGACAGCGTGGCCAGCACCACAGGTGGAAATGTCACCGGCTGCAGCTACGCAAGGACCGGCTGTCAAGCGCTCGCGTGCCACCCGCGTGGGCATTTCGGATGGATCCCTCGCCTGCCCTGGCCCTGGTCCCATCCGTATTTCAGTGGCGCCCGGGCTAACGAAACAGCAAATGTGTGAGATCCTGCACGGATGAGCCCGGATGGGGARGAGCGGTGTGCGCTCCAGAAGCTGGGATTAGAATGCACAACGCTCGCGATAAATTAGGCAAACGGCTGAAAATCAGCAAGATGGGATCRGGTAAAGGCACCTGCAAAGTCATGCGCTGAGCAGGAAGAAATGGGATGCTGCATAGGGAGCAGGGATGCAAGGCAAGGCGTGCAAACACAGGCCAACCYACAGGGCAAATCCAAGCCTACCAGGGGAGGTCGGAGCACAAGAGGAGGTCAGTTTTGGTGCCAGGTCCTAAGGAAGACAYAAGCACACAGGAAAAAGCTATTTTCACACTCCAGCCAGGCCCATATAGAGATATATCCCTCACTGCAGCCAGCTAGAAAGCAGCCTCCCGTTTGAAAGCTCTTTTTACTGCTAAATGCCACCCTTGGCACACGGTGCCAACAGGTGGAGGAGGAACTAAGGGTTAGGCAAAGTTGGGGCTGATATTGTCAAAGTCAGCTCGGAGACAGATGTCCCGTTCTTATTAAAATTAATGGGAACAGAGCATCCCCATCTCCCAAGCGACTTTGGAGAGCTCATCCTCCCTTCCCATTTTCTGCCCAACGCCTCCACCATCGCCTCCCTCTTACCACTCCTGGGCCAGTGAGAGGATCTGCGTTCCAAAAGCAACATTTGCAGCAGAATAAATTATTCTTTTTCTTTTTTTTTTCTTTTTTGAGGCTCAAACTCATCTCCTATACGCCTTTTAATTTACATATGTATAAATAATTGCACATTAGGAAACAAAGGAGCGAGGAGGAGAGCTGCGAGCTCAGGTGGCACCCGGGCCACAGTCACCCAGGGTCCCCAGGCAGATGTTGGGAGCGGGGTTGGTTCTTTCACCTGCCAAAAGCAATGATTTCTCCCACTTGCCAGATGAATTCCCCCTCTTCCAAGGATGAATTATCCGCCAGAGCGGCAGCTCCCAGGTAGCGGGATGCGGAGGAGAGGGGAGGAGGTGGGGAGTGAACGTGCGTGTCACTGGCAGGAGAAACATCCTTGTGGGACTAAATTGCATTCAATATAATAAACTATCATCTCGAAACGAGTGCGCCAATTGAGTTTTGATGTAAACACTAATATTTTCTCCACTCCGCTATTCTCTTCCAGGGAGATCTCATGTTTATTTCACTATGTGTCCTACCTACTATTGCACTCATACATCACAAGGTTCGAGGACAAGGAGCCTGATTTTGAAAACATTATTCTTTTAAAGATTTATTTGCTCGTCTTGACCACCTCCTCGGCTGAAAGGGAGACGCTTGCCATAAATTATTTTAATGCCCTATGTAAAGCATGCATATGCACACCACCTCTTAGCAAACTTGGGGAGAAGAGATTCCCTTTGCTCCTTGTCCCTTTGGCTCACGGGTATATTAAGCGACTTACAGAAGTCCTAAAAAGAGCCATCTTTAAGGAATAGCACATGGAAAATCAGCCGCGTGTTCCCTCTGCCCCTGTCTGCGGCAGATGCTGGAAGGCACTCAAAGGAAACYGCATTTATCTAAAATTAAATAAAAGCGGCTAATTTTGGCACGCAAGAAGCCGGGCACCTGTGGGACTCCTGGCTTCGGGGCACTGCCAACACACGAAGAGTAATGAAGTTAAGGGAGCTATTAAGGAGCTGGTGCAGGCAGTGCGTGGGAGGCACGCGCTTCCCAAGGGAGACTTCATCTCTGGATATGTCCAAGTCCGCTCCCTGATTGCTCCCGTTCCCTGTGGATGCAGCTTGGAGCATCGAGGGGCCCTCGCTGCCTTATTTTCCTACCCAAAAATGGGGAGAACAAGCACTGCTTCCAAGAGGGAAGCACGGCGGGGGCAGGATGCTGCAGGGGTCTCCTGATCCCGCAGGATCAAGCGAGTGGGAAGCGGGCGCCTGGACCTGCAGCCGGGCATCCTCTCCCTTCATGTTCTCCAAGGTGCACGGCGGCGACCGGGGTTTAATCGTAGGGATGCAGGCGCAGAGGACGGAGCTCTGGCAGCCCCGCGTGGCAGCGCTGCAGCACTGCACACCGCGCGCTCCCGCGCAGCGCCCAGCGCCTCCGCGCATCCCGGCCCGGAGGCAGCGCCGCCGGCGGGGCTGGGAATGCAGCCCTGGGAACGCGGCGCTCCCGGCATCCCAAATCCGCGCGCGCCGCCCCGGCCCGGCAAGCCGCTTCGCTCCTCGGTGACTCATCGATATTTTGAGGACGGAAGGGATGATTCCGATAATTTTAGCCTGACGTTTTTGCGGAACAATTGCAAAGGGCAGGGTGGGCGGATCGGGTACCAGCAGCGAGTGGCTGGTTGGCTCCTCGTCTGCCTGAACTCCTAGAGCCAGAGAGGAGGAGGAGGAGGAGGAAGGTTGAGCGGTGCCGAGCATCTTCTCGCCCCTTCCCAAAGCCTCCCGCCGCGGTGCCTGGGCTCTCTCCACGCAGATGCAAAAGGAAGCACTGTAAGGAATGCTCCATCGCCCCAGCCCAACCCAAACTCCTACTAATCCCTTTCTTTTTCCCCTCAACAAGCCAGGAAACTGCAAAACCACAAGGAGGAGCCCAGAACCTCTTTGAAACCACAGACTCCGCGCCCATCACCGTGGCCTCCCACCACCTCCTGGCATCGGGAAGGGCTCCACCAGCGGCTTCACCTCATCAGTAATAAACACCCTGGCGAACCGCCTGCAAACTTGCCACTGATTTGCCTTGACATTTGCACGGGGACACGGCGGGGAGAGCGAAATAAAGTCCATTATAGCGCGCACTAATTTAGGGTATTACCACCAGCATCTGAATTACAAATCCACCTCTCATTACTCGTATGTTAACCGGGAAAGGCAGCCTCGCAACAACATGCAAGGCAGGGGCTATTAGCATGCATTTGCATAATAATTAGCTCTGCAGCAAGCAAAGGCTGTTGTGCCTTTCAAAAAGCCAACTTTCAATGTCAGCGTCCGAGCCCGCTGGCGGRTTCATCCCGGGGATGCTCCAATGGGCGCAGGGTTTGCAGATGGAGTGGGAGCATCCCGTCACATCCAGCATGCTCCCTTGCAAGCTGCTCTGGTTCACGGCATCCTTTGGAAGCTCCTTATTGCCCAAAGGCAACATCCCATCCCATTCTGCTTCCCGTCCACCTAGGAAGCCTTTAGCCTTGGAGAACACGGCTCGGAAGCAATGGAGAACGGGGATATTTCCTGTCTCCCAACGTCAGGGAGCCTCGTGCCAACAGTAAACCCCACCGTGGGCCAAAACATAAAAACAAAAGGGAAACATGAGGTTATTTTAGTCTTTCTGCTGAGATGACAGGTTTCGTTTTCCACACATTGCTATTTTTTCCTCTGAGGAAAAACCACAAAACCCAGGTGCATGGTAAATGCAAATGCATTGGCCCCATTATCGAAAAAGCCAAGCAAAGCGCGCTCGCTGCTGGGGGCGAGTGGTGCGTTCTGCCCCCAACCGTGACTTTTCCACAGCTTTTCTGCAAAAGTTGGGCCTGGAAAAGCCGACCGCATCCGCGTGGATGCTGCGGCTGTGCCGGCAGCACGCGGACACGAGGTGGTGCTGCCTCACCAGGCATCGCAGGGATGCAGYGGGCACCGCGGCGGGAACTGCTAGGGATGCAGCTCCCAGGGAAGGGGCGCTTGGAAGGTGCAGCTGCTGCTGCTGCAGATGCCAGAGCAGTTATTGGCTCTGCTGCCCGGGAAATCAGCTGGGCTGTGATAAGAACCAGAGCAAATATTTATTTCCAATTTATACTGACCCAAACCTGAGTGCTTGCAGGTTGAAAAATTCCAGTGAAATATATACATACATATATATGTTTGTTAAATGGCTCCCTGGGGTTCTCGCATAGGTTGGAATAGCTTTAGCTGGGACGGATAAATCCTGACTGCTCATAGGCAGCTGCCAAAAGGATGGAAAGATAGAAAAAAACAGAGAAAGAAGGATAAAAATGATATTTGTGCTGTTTCAGTACAGACCGCAGTGGTTTTGAGCAGTGCCCAACCCAAAGGGCTCGCTCAGCCTTCCTGCCTGGCTAAACACGGGGTACAAGCGGGGCGAGACCCGAGAACTTGGCATTAGCTCATGATACTCGGCACTTAAGTTCAAAGCTCTTTATAACCACTAATCTGCCCAACGCGGTACGAATTATCCGCGTTTTAGAGATAGGAAAAAAGGGAGCCACGGAAGCCAAGTGACTCACTCGAAGCCACCGAGTAAATAGGAGAGCGGGGATTAGAGCTAATGAAGGCACAGAGATCTCCCCCTCCCAGCCCAACCACGACCACGTGAAGCAACACGGAGCCAAAAATAAYGCAAAAACAGGCAAACCAGGCAGGATATCGCACAGGGAAGAAGGAAAGACTTGGCTTTGGGGACAGGGAAACAGGTGGGAAACAGCAGGCCATGATCCACGGGGTCCAGAGGCACCTCCACCTGGATAATTTTTAATTTTCTTCCCTTTTCCCCCCTACCCTGTTAGATCACCGCCGGCTTATTTGTCTGGCGAGAGGTTAATGAAACGCTAATGATGTTAATGAGCCTTTCATGCTGCAAGTTTTTCCAGGAAAGGGATATAATAGCTGGTTCCCTTCCCTCCTAATCTCTGCCATCACTCGGGAGTCACAGGGGCCAAAGCAATTAGTGGCTCCTGCTTCCCTCTCGGGCACATCCCGGCAGGATGAGGTTGGGAAACCCATAAAACCTGCTTGGAATGTGAGGATGCACCTGGGCTCATGCAACGCCCCCAGAAGGCGAGCGCTGTTCTGGGGGGAAAAGTGGGGGAAATGAGCAACCTGGAGCCGCCGCGGTGGCTTTTATTGATGGATGTGCAGATGCCAAAGGGCGCACGGCTAAATTATGAGCTGGCACTTACAAGGAGCGAGGGCTCTGCCTTGTGCTTCCATTAGAGGGTATCTATCTGCATTTAAAGCTGTGGCGCTCTGATAAGGAGCAGGGAGGAAGCTAGAGAGACCTCAAAAAATTGCCTGGACGAGCTCCGAGATAAGACTTTTCAGGCAGACAAAAAAAGCCTGTCTTGATTTATAGAGCCTCGTCCGTCCTTGACAGCACCTCTGGAGCTCCCGAGCCCGGCTGAGGACAAGAAAGTTCCATCACGAACGCATGTCCTGCCCCCAAACCCTTTATCCCGACAAGCTGTCAACCTCCCACCGCCAGGTCCCCGGCTGACACGGACAAGGCAGCGACACAGGAGCCTGCCTTTTATTTCGGCCCGCTCCTGTCCCCGTGCAGAGCAGCTGCAGGTGCTTTGTCCCCRCAATAATAAAGACCCCGGGTGCCTCAGTTTCCATTTTTCGTTATCGTGCCGCTCAGCCAGCGCGGTTATTTATGGGCGCCACAAAGCGCGTTCGCGGAAGGATGCCATTAGGCTGCAACGATGCTCTCTTGACATTGAGATCCGAATCGGCACAGACGCCGCGCAACAACTCATTTTTATGTTTGCCTCCTTGTCTTAATCCCTTTTCTTTTATTATTATTATTATTTCCCCTGCAACGAGTGCCAGCGCGAGCGAGGCAGAGGGGCACTTACGGCACAAAGAGGCGAAGCGGCTCCAGCAGAGGCCACAGATGGTATGGGCTGGCTTGGCTAATTCTGCCCTCGTTTAGGGCAGCTGTTGGTACGCGTGCTCTTAACAAGTCCATTAACATAATAGGGCCCCAGACTGACAAGGGCGCAGTAATGGAATTATTCCCGGTTAGGATGTGCCGGCAGTTCTCCTGCAAAACGCGGCGGGGACGGAAACCTGGAGGAAGACTCGCTGGAGGAAGAGCAAGCGGTAGGCTGTGGATGGGCGCTCCCAGGAGAGCCCGGCTCTGCTTCCCTGGGAATGGCACCAAGGCCAAGGAGCCACATCTGGGCTCGTGGCCACCTCTCCAACCCAACTACTCGTTGCCCAAAGAAGAGCCACCAACATCAACACCCTAAGGACGCCAACCAGCCTTTGGCCAGCCTGGTGAGCCCGGCAAGCCCAAGGTGCCACCCCACAAGGCCTTCTCCTGCTCCCCTCCACCTCATGCTCCTCGCGAGGGGACCTTTGGGTAAGATCTGGCATCTCGTGGAGCCGCTAGTGCCGGCGTGTCCTTCGCAGGCATCAGCTCTCTAATTAGTCCTATTGGTTTCAACAGTTCCGCGGCCGTGGTAAATGTAATATTTAACACCCTGGAGGGAAGCCTTTCGCGCCGATGCCTCTTTCATCATCTCTGCCCATCTGGTGCTCACTCGAAGCTCGCAGAGCACCACCTGCTTGGGAGACAATGAACTTGGGCGATTTCTCTGCTCCTCGGGATCGCCCGGACCCCCAGGAATGGGGCGTGGGGAGCAGAGCTCATCTGCACGGCGCTCGCTTTTCTCTCCCCTGGCAGCCCATCTCAATATCAAACATATTTTATTATTTACATTCAGAAAGCAGTGATTATTGCAAGCATATCTCCCTGACCATGCATGAAGGATTCACAGCGAAAGGTGCGACGGATACCGGGTCAACAGGGAGCGATGCGAGGCCATTTTCCCCATAAGAACCACTCCAAGGCAGCAGGACCCATGGGGGAAACCAGCACAACCGATGCACAGAAACAGCAGATCCCACAACGAGCACGGAGAGCAACCTCCTCGGTGCTCCGAGTCTGCTCACCATCATCTTGCTCAACATCCACCAGGCCAACCAAGGGTGAYGCATGGAAAGGTGCTATCAGAGGGCAGGTTGACGTGGTGCAACCACACGTGCCTGCCCCGTTAGAGCACCCCGAGCGGAATGCAGAGCAAAGCCGGGAATGTGGCCCACAAAAAACATTTGCTTTTCAGCCAAAACGCTACAGCCCGGTTTGGAGGAGACATCTAGGAGAACGGCATCTGGAAATGATTAGATTCATTCTGGTGACTGACGCCTGCTAATAACCTGCGAGATGGGTCGAGGATACCCGCGCTGCCGTCCCGAGCGATCTACAACTTCATTTTCCATCACCCTTGTCACTCAAGGACAGCAGCAAAGGATATTATTGCCGCTGTTATTGTTGTTATTATTATTTAAGGTATGCAGCCGCAAATCTGCAGGCGCCGGGGCTGGGAAGGACGCGTTTCAGTGGCAGGATTTCTCCTTCAAACCAGAGGAAAATGCACCGCCAGGATCGGGTCTAATGTGCTTTTCTGTGGCATTAAAGCCAGCTCCCCTTTGCGGAGTGCGGYGTGTTGCCCGGCTGCAAGGACGGTGCCTTTAACCTCGCGCCCGGCCACGGAGGCAGCGGCGCAGGGAAGATGGATGGATGCTCATTCCAAGGGAAACACAATCATCTCCCCCGTGCCCAACGCCGGAGCCTATTTCCCTCTGCAGAAACCCGACCAGCCGCCCGCCGCCGCCGCGAAATAAATAAATATCCGTGCCAGCGCTCAACAGCGCCGAGGGCAGGGAAGTTAGAGGACATTATAACTCCTTAATTACATCAGACCAGCAAAGAAAAGAGCTGTCATTCCCTCCTCCTTCCCCTCCAGGGAAAAGCTCGGTATCTACCTCGGCCAGAAGCCCCTTAGGAAAGTTGTCGCAACATATGTCTCCGCTGTGATTCGTGCCAGGGGTGGCTTTAGTCCTCTATTAATATTCCCCACTCGCTATTTACCGCGCTCACAAATACACAGGGATGCACCTGGATGCGCCTTTCCTCTCYGGGCTGCAAGGAGGAAGCGGGGAAAAAAAAAATCCCCAAAAACATGAAGAAAGGGAAGAAATCGAAATGGAAACGGCTGTCCAAAAGCCAGCGCCCACCTCCTCGGCGATCCCATTACGTTCCCAGATTGAGCTTTGCCTTTATCGAGGCCGCTGCTGAAGTGGTGATGGGAAGAGCCAAGAGCRCTTGCGATTAAAAATGTAGCAGAGCGTTTTGTGCTTTTAAAAGCAAATGAGCGAGGGAGGCGTCTGCAGTGCTAAGGCGCAYGTGAGAGGCTTTGGGTTATTTCTGGGGGGTTTGGGGTGCATTTGTCTGACATWTCCAGCTGCAACTCCAGTTTGGGAAGAGGGAAGACTCCGAAAATGAAGGTTTGCGAGCGAATGGAGTGACAAAGGAGATGTGGCACAGCCGGGAGGCCAAAAAAAGCAGCACGTGGCTCTGCAGCRGGTCCTGCTGGGCTAATGGCCGGGCTGGGTTTATTGCCAGCGTTTAAGGAGCTGCAGATTAACAGTATGGCTCTCAAGGGCCAAAAAAGAAAAGGATGTCGGTGCAAGGCTGCAAACAATTACTGCTCTTAAATAATCACTGTTTTACAGCCCGGGCGCAGGCATAAAGATTGCATAATGCCGGGTGTTACTCCGAGCGGGGGGCTCCTGCCTTGGCAAGAGCCGCAGGGCTCGTCACAGCTCGCGGGTCAGCGCCCGGCTGCGCGCCGGATTCCCAGGGAAAGCGCAGGTAATGCGAGGGGCAGATGGGCTCTTTCCAAAGCCATCTCCTATTCAAAYCAGTGCCGGGGAGAAACCAGGCTCCAAGCCCATCCCAGTTAGCGCAACAGGGAAAACACGGCCAAGCGAAATCCGGGCTGCTGCGCTGCAAGGAGCGGGGCTCTGCGCAGAGCCGCTATGCAGCAACACAGGTCTGCACAGCCTTCAAGCGCCTTTTTCCTAGGAAAAGAAGCCTTGGAAAGCGAGGAAGCTGCGATGCAAATGACGGCGAGCAAGGCGCAAGGGGTGCGGGATGAGCCCCGCTCTGGCCGGGGCTCCCGGCCTCGCTCCCGCGGGGCGGTTTTGCTGCGAGCCATCTGGCGCGCGGGCCGCGGCGAGGGCGCAGATGGGGCCGTTCTTGGGTAATTCTTCACGACGAGGCGCCCGAGCACGACGGGGCCATATGCCGAAGGGCTGGGAGCCGCCGCGCCGCCCGCCTGCCTTGGCACGGCCAAAAACACCCCGCGAAACGGCCGGAATAGCAAAACCGGCGCGTTCGCCGCATCCCAAATCCTGAGCAAAGAAATGGAAATCGAGGGTTGAATGCAGCTCKGAGCCCAGAAAAATCCCCTCTGTGCTTAAAAGCTAAGGGGGCCCTTCTCCTTGCTGCGCTCGTGCTCTTAGAGGTGCCTAAATCCTTAGAAGGACCTGCCTTGGAAGAGCTGCCAGGATTGAGATGGGCGATCTACAAAGCAAGGGGGGTTTTGCAGGGTGAAACCCACTAATGGCCATTCTCAATCAGGCAAGAAACAGTCACCAAACGCTGCAGCCCTGCCTGGATTCCTAACGTGTTTACTCCTGATTTATTTGCCCCCGCTGCCAGGGCCATTTCCTTCTTTCCTTTGCAATTTTCCAAGACGGATGCAAGCCCATGCATCATGCCTTCCCGAGAGCCCTCAGCTTGTGCAGGAGCATCCAACAAGTGCATGCAAGAGCTCCCAGAGAGCGCATCCGAGTGCCCCATACAAGGACAGGGAAACCAGGATACGGAGGAGCACGGGAAATCCAAGAAGCAGATCTCACAGCRATGCACTCAGACACTATCGGATTCCCCATCCAGAAGCAACTTTGCACGGAGGTGTCCGAGCAGCCACATGAGCTTCCCTAGGGAAGCGCTGCCTGCAGCTCCTTGCAGCACCGATTTAGGCACATGAAATATTCAGCAGGGCCTGGAATAAACACACACGGTGTCACGTCCCCTCCGGGAGGCCCTGGTGACACTCTCAGCTTTCCTGGGGCTTTCCAGCGCTAAGGAAAGGCCAAGGCTGAGCAAGGGGACAGCAGCGGATCTGTTTTCCCCCACAAAACCAGCCGCTTTCCCCCCATATACACCCCTAAATGTGACTTTTTTCCACGGCACAGAGTGATCTGCTCTGTAATCAAGGAAGCGCCAACGTGCTAGCGCTGGTAAATTGTAATTAATTTCCCCCTAATTGATGCGTGGGAATATCTGGGWCCCTCATTCTCCTGCCTTCAATTCCTTTACAAATATGTGATTTGACAGGTTAATTTGGCAGTAAAAGTTGGGTTTCTTGCAGCGATCCAAGCAGAAGCCCCAGAACAGAGGCTGCCGCCTCGCTGCGTGCGGCGCAGTGGAAAGGGCTGCACTCAGGTGAGAGTCGTCACCATCGTCCTCCTTTTCATTCCACTAATTTCAGCTCTGCCCCCAACCCTCCTGCAAGACAATAAAACCTTCACAGTCCGGGAAACTTGGCAGCAGCAGGTGAGAGGGAGCCAGGGAAAGAGGGAAAAGGATCCCGTGGAAGCGACACACGGTGCTCRGCTCTCATTGAATCCAGGGCTACTTTTCCTCCTGCATCCAAAGAGAGCACCCACTGCACCCGAGCAGCTCCTCACGGAGCAGACGTTGTCACAAATGTGATTAAATTGMACCTTTTTAATGAGAAATTCCCTTGAAAGATGCCCCTCTCCTGCTTCTTGCATGGAGCTGCTTCCCCGCTTAACAGATTGCTCCCTGCACCCACCATGTGGATTCAGTGCTGGCACGGGARCGCTTTGGAAATGCTACGCCCTGGTCCATCAGCACTGCTGGGAAAGRGGGCTTGGCTCCAATTCCCCACTAAGAACATGACAAAAACTCCGGGAGTGGCGGGAAGAGGCACTAATGACACCCCACCTATTTGCCAAGGGGTCTTCAGTGTCTTAGATGCAGATTCCTGACACACGGTCAAACTTCCATACCAAGAGCCGAGGATATTTGCTGGAACTAAAGCTGGGATAGCAACGTGCATAGGGATACTGCTCTTCCAGGAATGACTGCRTTTTGGAGCTTAGGATACCTTTTGGTGGAAATCTACTCAAAAAAAGGTGATTGGGAATGTAAGAAACATTTGTTTATGCTCGTGGTTTATGTCTGCAACCCAACAAAATTATATTCTAGCAGCAACCAAGGACGTTCTGCAAATGCTGAATTTGCGGGAATTATCCCAGACTGGAGGCAGTGGAAAAGATATAGGGAAAACCAGGAAAGACTGAGCATCGGAAAGGCCGTCAGGGAAGTCTTAACCGGCGGATTGGAAAGCACGTTAAATATAACCGAGTCGGACGGCGGAGGTATTCCAGGAACGGCGGCTCCCATTGCATATCCCAGCCCATGTCCCTCTTTCCYGTTCTCCATCTATTGCCAAGCATGGAAGCGAGACCCGGCCTAGCCAGTACAAAAGGGAAAAATTGGCATTTCCCCTCTCCTGAGGACCTGAATCACCAGGAATTCTCCGGACAACTGTCCCTCCTGCCACGAAGCTCCATTTCCCAACCCCATAGGTGACGGATTGGGGTACCAGACCCCCACGTACGTTCCATATATCCCAGCCCTTGGCTCGGGGCTCTGCAAACGAGCACCATAGATCTCCACGTCCCCTAACGTCACCTGTCAGAGGCTCCGCTCTTCCCGGGAACAGGATCCCGCATCGAAGCGCAGCTAAATGGGGTGTAAATGCCTCCTTCATGCGCAGAAAATGGGCTGCTTGGCAGTAATAGGGGGAACTGTAAATGCTGTCAGCGGCCACATTTTGTTTATTGATTTACGCCGTGTAATGGGATGGCTCGATTTGAATCATATACGCAGGTGTCATGTCCCATTCATCGCCATGGGATTTAATAAGAGGGACGGAGCAGGAGCTCCGTAGGGATCAGGCAGGCCCTCCGTGGCTACCTGTGCTCATCCCTGCCAAAGCCCTTGCGTTTATGTGGGCAAGGAACAACAAGCCAAGGGTTTCCAAGGGCCTCRTCTTGCCCACGCTATCCAAATCCTATATTGGGCTGGTCCCAGTATGCAAAACCCAAAGGACACCTTGCTCTGTGCACGACACAGAAGGATTAATTCCCATTGCTTAATTCCCCGCTCCTCGAAAGGAAGCCCGTCAAAGCCCTCTAACCAGATCACCCCAGCGGTGACGACGCCAATTAGGAGAGAGGCGACCATCCAAATGGCCAAGCAAAACAAGGCAAATGACAAGTAATTTAAACCCTGCTGGGCTCTCTCCTTCCGAACGCGCTGCAGCCRTCGCTAATTGGAATCCACTCAGAATGTCGGGAAAAGCCTGCAATTCCTGCTCCAGGTGCACAGCCCATAGCGGGAGCGTGGGGTTCATCAAGTGGGACCAAGGTCCCTTCCCTCCCCATCCTCTGCTGCCCACTTGGCCAAGCGAGCAGTGGGAGACGAGGGCGGCAACGTTGCAGGTCACGCTTCCCCTTGAAATACCATCACTCGGAGCAATGAAGCTGTCACTTTTTGTATTTTCAGTTTTTCAAACCTTATATTTCATTCCAGCGCCAGCTGCCGAAAAGGACGAGCGAAAGGCTGAGGCAGGGAGCAAAAAATCAATACGCGGCGGGAAGGCAGGAGATCTGCTGCTGCTCTCCGGCGCTGGGCGCCTGGGGAACGTTGCTGCAAACTGGGCTGCGGGCTCCTGCTCTCCTGCTCAGGCCAAGTCCTCCAGGTCCCCAGCTCCGTGGTCACACGGAGGGATGCTCACTAGCAGGGAATGGGAGATGGGCTGGATGGGCAAAACAGGAATGGGGAGCTGCAGCTGGAGGGTGTCCTGGTGGATCCTGGAGCCAAGATCCTGGATCTTGGTGGAATCCTGGTGGAATCCCGGATCTCAGGCAGCACCAGTGTCTCTTGGAGTAGAAACCAGACTCCTTCCCCACATGAAGTAGCTGAAGAAGTGAACTCCTAAGCAACAGCATGGGGAGATGGTGGCTGCTCTTTGCCCAGCTGGCAACTCCATCCATCCATCCATCCATCCATCCATCCATCCATCCATCCATCCATCCATCCCCTCCCTCCATCCGGGCGCTGCCATGGCTAGAGCTCTCCAACTTCCCCATAAATCAGGGGGGTGAGGAATCGGCGCGGAGCATCGGAACTGCAGAAGCAGCAGCACTGCAGTCATAAATCAGGGCCTAATTCAATCTTGTGAGATGCCTCGTTTGATTAATTTATGTCAGCGCTTTCCGTTCCATCAGCTGTGCCGTCCCTCGCTGCCGTCCCACTCGGCTCCGCACAGGGATGCTCCGCAATCCCAAGCCGGACTTGACCAAGCCCAACCTCATGTCCTTGGTGGAAGCACCTGGATGCAGCCACCAGCATTTGCTATAACCCAACGGCTTCCTACCCTTCCTGGAGATGGGTTCCTATGATGTAAGAAGCTTCTTCTGCCTCTAACACCTCCTCCCATGGCAGAGACCATCTCTGCTTCTGGCTGGGAGCTGCCTTTCCCCACGTATCACTCCCACTTGCACAGCCGACAGCATCCAGCACCACCTATGAAGAAAGCCTGTCTTTTAAAATGCCTTTTTTTCTCTCTCTTTCTCCACAGCCAGGAAACCGAGCGCCTCTTGCAACCATAAAATAAAGATGGACCTCACTGAAAAACCCAGATGCTGCATCTGAGCCCGAGCTTCCTGAGGGAAGGAAATTACTGAGCTAAATGAACGTGGAATGGAGGAGAAAAAGAGCCCAGCCTGCTGCCGAACCAGCCGATAATGAGATCCTGATCAAGAGCCGCATAGATTAGCCGGCATCTCCGGACAAGGCGGGCTCGGAGTCCAATCCACACGGGTTTGGAGTGCCGAGCAGCGCGCATCCTGCGAGCAAATTACTGATGCCCCCTCTCACTTATTTAGCGGGGAGGCGAGATGGGTCCCGGGGCCATCTGGCCTTCGCCGAGTCTCTGCTTGAGCCCTCCCTCCTTCCCGCGTGCCCAGAATTAGCAGGAGCCTGCAAGGAGGCAGCGGCACGGGCGCAATTCGGCCCCGCACGCTTCCAGAGCCCTCTCCAGGGCTGGCTTACATTGCCTAACCTGGGACAACTTGGGTAGCATCAAAGCACGCTCAGATAAAGCTGCCAAAGACCTTGTTTCAGGGGCTAGCGCAGCCAAAACCTTCCTGATCTCGGTGCCAGGGCCTCGGTTAGAGCACGCGGACTCCCAGGGGCTCGCGGGAGCTTTTTGGGAAGCCAAAAAGCCGGGCTGAGCCTCCAGGAGCAGGTTGGCAAGGCTGCTCAAAGGAATCCAGAGGAGCGCTGGGCAGCCCCGCGCAAGCGACAGAAGGCTGGGAGCAGCCGGGAGCTGAGCTCTACGCTGTGCCCAGGCAGGTTTCCCCCGYGTGAAGAGCATCTCCAAAGCCCAACCGCGGACACCTTCTCATGGAGGCACCAGGATCAAGAAGATGCTCTTCCATCTGCCCTTCCTGGCTGCCAAGCTAAGCGTGGCTCTGTTTTTAGCTAGCAGCCAGGGTGAGCATGGACCTCTCAGCCCTTCGTCCTGCACGTGGAGCTAGCACAAGGAGGACCACGTTGGGAGGGTGAAAGGGAGCTGAGACATAGCATCCTCATGGGTGCRAGGGTGCAGTGGAGGAAGGATGGAAGAAGAGAGTCATTTGGGGCCGTTTGGGCTGTTTTGATTTCTAGGACTGCCGGGTCTTCCAGCCACATCCCATCTTACCCATCCTCATCTCAAGGCAAGGAGGTGCCCAGCTCCACTCCGCTCCATGGCCTCAGCCTCCGTCTTTTCCCCGCGTGCCGTCCCAGGACTCGGCTCCCCGGCGCGATGCCCCTGGGGAAGGCGCCCCGCTGGCACCTCTTCAGTGGAAACTCCACTCGACCGATTTGTATTCCAAGCGGCAGCGACTCGCGAGGTTTGGAGCTATTTCAGAACATCTTCACTGGCAATTTTCTCAAAGGCCGGCCTTCAAACGGTGACAAACCCGCCTTGATCTTCTCCGCTGAGCAGCGGGAGACGGCTGAGCCTGTCCTCTTAATTGGTGTTACTCTGCCATCATTCCGGGGCTGGGAGAAATCCTACGGACTCGCTCGCTGGCTGGTGGGCAGAGCGGGATTTCCTTGGGACTCAGCTGCGAGCAGGACTCCGAGTGAGTGATATCTCAGTACAAAAGCTCCCCGGGGGGACGGACCCGCAGCCAAGGGCTTGCAGACACTCGCATTTCACGCCTGCCTGGAGCACGGCAGCGATGCCCAGGAGCGCGGTCGTCTCCATCGGCTTTGGATGGAGGAGCGAGCTCCCCGGCACGGCGCGCGCTTGGGTTTATTACCCTAAAGCCATGCCGGGCAATGCTGCAAGACGAAGGYGATTTCTCAGAAACTCAAATCAATTCATCACTCAAATGTCAGCCCGGGCTCAAGGCTGGCGCCCTTGCCAAGGCTTGGGACACGGCGGAGATCGGAGTTATAATGCGCCCCTTCGTGCCCATGCACAACAACATAGCAGCACCTACCAGCTCCCATCAATAACAGCCTCACCTGTGGGTGCCAACACCACCTTCTCAGGGGAAACTGCTGTAAAAAGACAGAGAAACCAGAAAAAGGCTCAAGGGGCCTCCCGGAGCAGCCCAAGAGCCTCAAAGATTGACCAGAGCGCCCGAGGTTGACCAAACGCTCCATCTCTCCCTTTTGAAGGCAGAGGATTGGGGGTTAGCAAGGCGAGAAATCCTGRTTTGCACCGACAGCTGCTCCGTTCAACGTTTGAGGGCAAGAAAAATCCCTTCTGTTAGCGGCCCATTACCGTTAAGCTGGAGTTATGTCTGGACGGGCTGCAAGGAGAAGATGGAAGGAGGGCTCCGGCGGCAGCACCGTTTTTATGGAGAGCTCAGCCAGGTTGGAGGCAGAGCTCTGCAGTCTGAACCACTGCAGTATCTGTATTAGATCACACCAGATTGCAGGCGAGAACCCCAGCACGGCAAAGCAGGGCAGCAAGACACGCTTGCGTTTGACCCAGCTGAAGACCTAGTTCCAGAGATYTGCTTTAAAGCAGCTGCAGAGGCAGCTCCACTTGACTCTTCTGTCATTTCTGGTTAAGGCAGAGCACAAGAGCTCTCCCTTTAGCCAGCGCTACATAAAGCAGCCTTGATTTCAATATCTCTCCTTGGAGCAACAAGAAATCACTGTGTGTTGACTTTGAGAGACGCAAGGCACCAGCSCAAACGCGACAGGATTTGACGGCACTCCATCCATCCCCCACATAGCCCATCTGCTGCCTCACTCTGGACTCGCAGAATAACTACAAGAGTTTACAACCACAACTACTACTTGTAGTTTATAACTACAAGAGTTTACAGATCTGGTCCTAAATCTGYTCTATAGAAGATCACGATGCTCCCCTGTCTTCTGCTGCCCTTGGGACAGGGCATGTCCATGAGCTCCACGCAACCGTCCTCCTGCAAATCTAAGCAYCACTCATCAAATAAATAAGGAAGAGCAATTAAAAGCAGGACGCTTCACTAGGACAGGCCTGTTGCTGCGCTTTGCCTAGCAGCTGGCTACAAAAAGATGCCTTGATGGATACCAGCTACACATTACTTATTGAACCCCTAATACGGTTTTAATGGCACTGTTTACAGAGCCGTGTTAATCTCAACGAAAACAATATTTGAAGTAGACTGGCAGGATAATTCTCTACCCTTTTACCCAGGGATCTTAGAATATACACGGCAGTAATTGAGTCCTGGTGTCCGGTGGGTATTATACCTCGTGGAAAGGGTAAACAGAGGCACGGAGAGGTTAAACCACCTGAAGTGCCCCCGCATCACCAGCACTGCTGGCACGGGAGGCCCCGAGCCCTCGGGAAACCCACAGAAGCAGCTCTCTAATAAGAGAGGTCTGCGGTTTTTATCGTGCTTCTGAGGAGCCTGGTTTGAGCTCTATAATGATGGAAGAGCAGGAGCAGCGGTTCACTGAAATTAGAGGTGAAGGAGACCACGAGGAAAGCTAATAGACTAGGAGACTTGAAAGCGTCCAAGGGATGGGAACTCCTCATGCTTTGGCACAGAAGTCAGTCGGCCTGCTAACAGGCCGAGATGTGCAAAGAGAACCCTTCCCAGGCAAGGGGTGATACCCATTTCCTTGCACCTCTCTGGTGTTGAGCTGATGCGCGGCTCTATCTATATTATACCAGTGTGTGTGCATAAATATATATATATATACACGTGCGTGTGCATGCATATACATATGCATATAAATAAAAATAGTCSTTAGCAGGAGCTCAGCCTCACTCGGCTGTTCTCCCAGCCTCGGAGGGATGGATAGATTGTTAAATCTAACCGCAGTGCATTAGCGGGCACTCATGCATTCACCGGAGCAAACCTGCATATTTACAAGTCCCTTCTGTGCTGGCGTGGCATTGGCATCTTTAGGCCACAAAAGCACCCGTGCAAAACCAAAAAAAAAAAGCAACTCTAGTGTTTTAAGAGGTTGCACAGATTGCAGATCTGGTAAATCCGGACCTTTCCAGCGCCAGTGTCTCGGGAGAGGAAGGCTGCAACAAATCGTTCTCAGCCCGGCGCAATCTCACAAGGTTTTATCCATTCAGCAGAGTCGCTTCCCACCCCCGAAAATGATTTTATGCCATGCCTGCAGATATCGCCCGAGCACTTCCCGGCGAGTGCAAGTCTTGCAAATTGCACGCCAGGCGCAGGCATGCAAGTCACGTCCAGCCGGATTTAGCTGCCGCAGCCCGGGAAGGGCCTCCTCTCGCAGGCACGGAGCTGACAACCTGCGAGCATCACCTATTAGCTCCATCCCGCGCGCGCCGCCGCTCCGGCTCGCGGGGACGAGCGGGAAGCGAAGCCTGCGGATCGACGCACGCCAGGCACAAAGCAAAGTGGAAAAGAGGAATAAATAATAGCAAGCAAGTGTTTTCCACGCACTTGGGACTTGTTCACCACAGATCCCATGTGCCGGCTCTCCTGCCTCAGCAAGGAATGGAAAATCTCAATCCAGTGGATGCGCTCAGGAAAGGCGCTGCGTCAGGCACAGCATGCACGAGCAAGCCAGGAAGCGCGGCCTGCAGACACGGGATGCAGCAGGGCCCTAAACGCTGCAGGAACCCCCTTAGGATCCCTCTCCATACCCATGCACCTATCCGAGGGCTGCCATCCATGAGGAAGGGCAGCAGAGCCTTCCTCCCCACTCCCCATCCGCTCCGCAGACGGCTCTGCTCCCAAGGCAGCTTCCCTACTGATGTATGTGTTTCGGTAGGGAGCCCACAAAAATCCAAACAGGAGCTGCTACCTCTGACAGGTCCGTGCGCACGCCAAGATTTCCATAGGAAAAACCACCTGGGATGCAGGGCGATGTGTGAACGGACACAAACCTGGTGCTTGTGTGTGCTGCTGAGGGCAACTTGCATCTTGGAGACTCCTTTGGAGACGCCCGAGCTCCAGGGACGGCTCCAGCCCTCCAAACAAGCGTCTCGTGCTGCTCCGGTGCGATCCCTTTATCCATCTCCCTTGGAATAACTGGGCCAAGGGATTAGCCCTTTCAACAGCCCCTGCGGGAAGCCCTTGTTGGCYGGGATAATTGAATGTTATCCCAACAAAACAAGGGGAACAAGACACGAGACAGCCGTGTCATCTCACACTCATCCTCCCTCCCAGGGGCCCAGCTCTGCTACGGCAAGATTATGAGCTCCCCTTCGGAAAAGCTTCATCATTTCCACATATTTCCCATTGGCCATGGGCAGGCAGGATCGATCAAGACATAATCCGAGCGGCAGCTGCAAACACAGAAGTTCCTAAGGAATTCCAGAGCAGGCAGCCGGTCTGAGTGCACACTCCGTCAGCTGGGGATTTGTGTAGAGCCATTGCCCCGACGTGCTTGAAATTCCCCCAAGGAGGGCAGGGCTAGACACGAGAAAGCATTGGGGCTCCTAGTCCACCTCTGAGTCTGCAGTTGTCCCCAGGGAAATTGCTCAGCCCCGGCTGCAGGAGAAATGGGAAGCAGAGGGAATATAGGTGAAGTCAGGAGCAGGGGATTGAACGGGAATTGTGGCCCTCCTGGCAAGGAGGGAGAGCTGACGTGGAGCTAGATAACCAGGATGGATGCATAAGTCAGCAGGTCAGACTATGTCCCCAAATCAAGCTAATTCCCACACTTTACCGCTGCTACCCTCCCGATTTTCCATCCCTAATGTCTCTTACTTAGTGCTATTTAGCATCTCTGAAGCTACTTACAGTGTCCCCCTCCAAGCACCTCTACACAGTCTCAATCCACGGATGCACAAAAGAAATAGGCATGGATTTGTGTGTCCTTAAATTGCACCGGACAAACCAAAATACCCATGGGCAGGTGGAAGTTGCACTGGAGCGGGCATGTGGGGTTTGCATTTCTCAATAGCATCCTCTGCCCTGCTTAGCCTCCCCTAGCTGCTAACAACTTAAAAACCAGCCAGCTCAAATTCACTGTTATTCTGTCAAAACACATTTAGAGGCAGTTTTCTGAAAGCACGCAGCCAGAAAACACACAGCCAGACAGAACTTCCCGAGGCATTTGGGGGCACTTGGATATTAAATTCTCTTTCGAGGGAAGCACGGAGAGAAATGATGAGACACGGAGCTCTGCCTTGTTAAAAATTAGCAGGAGATGGGGAAAAATTAAGCTTTCCAGTTTGCTTGTCGGGCCCTTCCTAAAGTGCTCCCGGAGTAAAGTGTCAGAGARTAAGTACTTCTCTCACTAAAGGTATTTCGAATGCCCAGGCAAATCAGATTATGCAGCAGGCTTTTCCACCATGTCTGCTTCCCTAAAACTTTATAAATGACATTACTTATGGCAATGGATCACGGGGATCAATAAATACCCGCCTGCGCTTTGTGTGGAGCTAATGAAAATGCTGGGCACAGGAGCTGGCTCCTGCTCCGGCCAGCCAGCATCTATCCTCCCTGGAAAAACAGGCACGGTGCAGGGAACAATCCTTGCCGGGCAAGAGCCCATCGAGACCAGTATCCTGTCCCTAATGATCCAGGAGGGTTTGTGTCTAAGCATCCCAAATGGAACAGCCACATCCCAGGTCAGCTCCTTAACCCTATTACTTTCAAGCACCCATTTGCTCTTTTATATGCATTTTCACACCCTTTTTGCTCTTTTTCTTGGGTTGCAAAGCGCCACTTGGCTCCAAAACCACTCCTATTGCAGCCTAGTTCCTACATATACACGTGAATATCTACACATACACATGCATATCCACCTACACATCCATTCCTGCGTACCCCGCATCTCCATTTATCCTGACTCCAATATAAGGCTCATTTTCCCAAGCTGTCACTCGCCACTTTGTTCATTACGGAGAAACGAGCTCYGCTCCCTGGGATCCAGGGAATGGAGAGTAATTGGGTTCCATGAAGCCTTTTCACTTAATTCACTCAAGTTGTAGTTATTTCTTACGGAATTGGGTTTTAGCAGCTGATGGACAAGACATCAGAAAAAGACACAGGCAAACGGATGGCATAATAAACTTGGATGGAGAAAAATGATGTCTCTCCATAAATATATATCCTTTTTCCTTTGTCTCCATCTGTCTTAGTCATCCCAGCAACTCTGTCCCCCTGGAACAATGAGGACAACGCTCCAAAAGTGGCACTTTTTCACACTGCAGCTCCACYGAAGGCCACCTTATTATCTAGGTTCATCCCCATAAGGAAAAAGGGTATTTACTGTGGGTTGAAACATTCCAGCCAAACAATCCGCCGAACTTAACGAAACCAAAACATTTGCAACTATTGATTGTGCTGACATTTTCCCCTGAAAAATTATCAAAATGTTACTTTTGATAAGGTTGAAGTGCTTCATCTCAACATATTATAATTACATCTGATATCTTCACAGGGAGAGGCTTAGCGTATAACATTAAAGGCAGCAAAATAAAAGAGATTGCTGCAAATGCCCAAACAAAACACACTGGCACTAGCTTATAAGGAGGCTTCCCAGCGCTGGAAAGTTGCATGTCATGGGCTGGGGAATTAGAGGAKGTGAATGGAGGCTGGTGGGATGGGAGGCGCAATAGTGGGAATGTCCCCGGGATATTGGGATGAGCTTGGAGCGCTMGCGCCAAGAGCACACGCGGCTTCCACGCACCCTGTGGCACTATAAATTATGCAGCTGCCTTCATCCATTATTCAGCATAATTTATTTTGGACGTTTAAGATCAGCAGGTTGTGCGAGGGGAAGTATAAAAGCAGAGGCAGAGCGGGGAAAAGAGAAMAGGAATTAAGTCAAGGAGAGAGGGAATGCTGGAATGGCCAGTCCCGACATTAATCGCACAGGGGCCACGCGATGATGGGAGAGAGGCAGTAGCTGGCAAGGGTATCCGTGGGGTCCAGATCCTCATGGGAGCTGCAATTCCCTGCCCTTGCAGGGTGAATATAAGCCCCTGGGGACACGAATTCAGCTCTTTTGCTCCCGAGTTCACACAGCGCCTTGCAGGTGCACATGCAGAGCACAGGGCTGCAACAGATGCTTTTCCCTATATATTAAGTTCCCATTTACATTCACATATTATACTCTAGTTCATAAAGTGAGGGAAACAGCAAGTTGCCCAGCAGACACAGCCCAAGCTTGGAACGGGTGGGTTCCATGGACAAATTGCTTACAGGAATGATCCACTCAGTTCCAGCACGCAGAGCACCACTGAAAAGCCACTACCCCGAAGCCACAATATTATCAGCAGCCCTTGCACCCTCGGGGGTGAGAGAGGACCAACCTAATCACGGCAAAGTTATCGCTGCAAAATATCACTTGCTGCAGAGAGGCCGCACACGCTTGGCTTGCAAAACCTTTCCTGGAGGCTGCACACGCCATTCCCGCCTCGGAAAGGGCAAGGAGCGAGCAGCTCCGCTGGGATTTGCCACCAGTAAATACCGCGCAGGGCTCCTGCAGAGGCTTTTTCATCTGCATCTCAAGGGGCTTCTGAGAAACTCATTACCATGGTCCTTCCGAGAGCAAGGAGCCTCCGTCCCGCTGCTGCTGGCGGATCCTGGTGCAGAAGGGGGTCGTGGAGAGGGGCTAGGAGGCTCACGGGAGGCTGCAGGAGCACATAGGGAAGAAATGCACAGCCCTTCTTGGGAAGAAATCAATGCGAGTTTTGTTTTGTACCTTCCAAACCTGCTGGGAACCGGAGGATCCAGCCAGGAAGAGCAAGTTTTGTTTACAGCAGAAAGAAAAATGTTTCTGCCGCTGAATTATTATGACACCTGAGGTGCTCGCTAACAGAAAACAAAGTGCCCATGAATCCCTCTCCCATCGCYGCGCTTGTCAGGAGCACGCTGGGAAGCAGAGTATTTGCTTGCTAATGGATCGCATCCCAATGCGGAACACCGTGTCCCAGCCAAATCCATCCYGGACACAGGCTGCCACAGCAGCCTGGGTGTGAAATGAGGCCAATTTGGCCTGGAAAGCCAGCAGTTGGTCAGGCAGGAGGCAATGCAATCAATGCAATGGTGGTTTTCCAAGCCACGGCCTTGGAAAGGCAGCGTGCAGCAAGGGGAAGGGACCCGGCGCTCTCCAGGAGCCGTGTCCAGGCAGGCAAATGGGAAGCAGGAGGCTCCAAGCTTGGATCGGCTGGCAGCTGCTCTGCTGTCAGCATTGGAACCGCCAGCGCTGTTAGAGGAGGCAGCACCAGAGCAATGATCCGAGCAGCTCCCGCTCGGGTTCTGATGGAGGCAATTTACCCGGGTTTGGAAAAGCCAATGGGAGAASGGAGGGGAGAAGGTGGGGAATTAGGTAGCTCGATGACTTTCACCATCACAGCTGAGACAAAGCTGCTTCATTCCCATATCTCACGTACTCCTGCTCATCAGAGAGCCCTCCTCTCAGCTGCAGCAACATCGGGCGCAACGCAAGCCGCCTTGCCCGGCTTTATGGACCAGATGGGTCCATAAAATATAAGCACCGTGCTAAAGGCAGCAGYGGACCGCCCAGTGATTAGCTTTGGATCTACCCCGACAAGCAAGGCCAGCTGAGTGGCATCAAACCAGCAAGCCTGCTACCTTGCTCCTGCAGATGGGCCTATAAACTGTCCCCATACCCTTCATCCACCTCCAGAGCTTTGCCAAGGGCTCGCCACCTCCTCGTGGTCCATCAGCGCTTTGGAAGGACACCGCAGCTACCCAACGTGCCAGCCAGGTGCTCCTCAAAGACCAGCAGAGAAGATGCACTGGGCTCCTTGGAAATGCCAAGTCACCAAATGGTTTTGTTGCCCACAGTGAGAAAAAACTTGGGGCAATCAACGGAAGAGAAGAGCCGCTTTGGGGTCATTTGAAATCCGAGGYGACTTGCACGGAGCTGAAGCGAGGCTGAAATTACTTCACAACGTGAGGCYCCCGAAATTTCACTTGGCAATTTCTGCCGCCACGGAAATGATCATCCCGCGCTTTGGTAGAGAACAGACATTTCCAGACTTCAAAGGCTCGGCTCAGTATTAAGTAAACTGGTTAAATTAGTAGTTGGAAAGTTGTAATAAACTATCTAGATGAATATGACATGGCAAACAGCGTGGCTTTTAAAAAATAAAGTCACACCTCTCCCATCCATCAGAGCTCTCCGAGGAATTCAACAATACCTCAAAGAAAAGCAGGTGTAATTTATYGGAACTTCAAAAATGTCTTGATTAATAATTACCAATACCACTGAAGAAGCAGCAGGCTACAGAGATGAAAAACACCTTATTACAGATGCATTGTTAGGGGATGTCATTCGAACAAGGAATTGAGAGTGTAAAATACACAAAACAGACAATAGCTGGAAGAAGAGTAGCAGCTTGTCAGAAGCCATACAAAGCTGGGATGTGGCAGAGTGAGAAATAAAAGCCCGATCCCCTTAATCACAGTTCTTCAGCCGACTCAATTAGACACGTTTCGAGTATCATATCCACGCCGCAATGAGAAAATGGGAGCGAGCTCAATGCAAGTCACTCTGGCTTGGAGGATGCACGGAAAAAGCAGTGGGGATCCACACGAGGATCCACACACATGCCCTTTGTGATGCCCRTTTTGCAATGCACCTTTACCACGACCTTTTTGTGGGAACGGCAGCTTTTCTAACCCATCCAAGGGAGCATTTCCAACAGCTCACACACACCGATGCTCTCGGACTTAATTGTAACCGCTCAGGGGAAAATAACTAGATTTCAGCACGGACAACTTGACRGCCAAGAAAGCAAGATGCATTAAGAAGGGGAGAAAAAAAACACCCAAACAAAACCATGGCAATGCTACAGGTAAAACACGGTATTGCTGCTTGCAGGAGAAAATGATATTCCCAACTTCCTCCCGGCTACCTGTGGAATCGAGCCAGGAAGGGCAGAAACGGGCCAGAAAATGCAACTTTTTGCAGAGAAATGCAGCCCGTGGAGCCAATCCCGAGCCGCTCGCCAGCAGTAATAGCGAGTCTTGGCAGCATGAGGCAGTATTGATTCAGGCTTGAGTGGCAGCCCAAAGCCACACCGGCCCCAGCTGACCCTGCGGAGACCCAGGGGACACGGGACATGGCTTGGAAGGGACTTGGCTGCTAAAAACCATTCCTAGGGTAATAAGGTCAGTGCCCTGTTTGCAGCCCAAAAAGAGAGTGGGAAGACTGGAAGAGGCCTGAGGCGGGGAGGAGAAAAGCGCTTCCCTTTTTCCCATAGGATCCTTGGATTCGTTCCCGAAGTGCTGGCAGCGGCRGGGAGAAGGGGAGGCAGCGGGCACGTGTTTTGGGGACCTGTGATTCACAGCCACAACCTGCCACTGCTCATAAGCAAGGGTGGATGTGAAGGGCAATCCGAGCGCATTTGCAAACAGATTTAATAATAAGGGGCTGTCTGCCTCGATGTGTCAAGCTATCTGCAAGTAGTGCAAAGGAATATCATCGAGTGTGACATAATGCAAAGCAGGATAAGGTCATTTGCTTTGCTTCCCTCCGTTTCCAGGCATCAGAAAAACTCTTTTCAAAACACAGCTTTCATGGAAACACGACCGGCTGCCGAAGGAACGGCTTGAGATCAAGCGTTTGATATTCAAAATTAATCCCGGGAGGACGAGGCGCGATACCTTCCCTTCCCCTTCATCCATTTACAGGCTGCAGATATCTCACTTCCATTAACTCGGCTCTCCCCCTTCTCCCTTATCCCCCTCCAACGTTTTCTCCGCAGCCTCAGAGTTCATCTCTTTTTTCCCCCTTCTTTATGAACCGCTGATCTGAATGAGGGGTTTGATCCTCCGCGCCACATCCAGCAGGGATTTGCAGCGCAGCGAAAGCCTCCCGAGCGACACCTGAGATTTTTATCACCCGACCGAAGCCACGAGCTCAAAGCAGAGAAGGCTCCAGGAGAGAGCCCCGTAACAGGGAAAAACCCGCAGCAAACCTGAAGGCTTTTAGCTCCCACTGCTTTAAGCAGCAGGCTGAGCCCTGGAGAAACCAGCTGCAATTCCAGCGCAGCCCTTGGCCCATCTGTCACAGGAATTCCCAYGGGCGGCTCCGTCACCTGGCTGGATGCAATTCCCGGCACCGCTGCATCCTCCAAGGAAGCCACAGCTGGACCCAAACCCGAGGGCCGAGCAGGGAGGAGAACACGGCTTATCGCTCATTTATCACCGGGTCTTTGCAAGCAACTGCTTGCAAAGGAGCTGCAGATCAAGCCGCGCTAGCAAGAACCACCCAGCTACAAGGAACTGCTTTGAAGATGCGTCTGCCAGACGAGGAGCACGCGGGAAAGGTGAGACGAGCGGAGCTGCTTGTGCAGACTCTCGCCCGGCRCACGCTCGACGCGGTGCACGCGCTGCCAGAGCGCGAGCAAACAGGAGCAACTTGCTCCTTCAGACGCCTCTTTTCCTCAGGGGGATGTCTCAGCATCTGAGAACAGTAATTCCCCTGTCATTAAGTTCTTTATTTATTTAAAAAGAGTGCAGGGATTTTCRCAGGCGAGGCTGTCGCTTGGGATCTGCTGCCCATGGAGGAACGTTGCATTGACCTACCCATGCTTTGAGCATCCTCTGGCCAAGACACGCTCCTGGCCACGCTCTCCTGGCCACTGCCTGCAGAAGCAGCTACAGGTCAAGTGCTGCGCAGGCTCTGGGCTCTCCCTCTCCAAGCAGCCTAAAGAAATGCAGGAAAAACGCCACGGAACCTTCTCGCTCGGCACAAGGTGGCCAGGCCTTCGCTTTCTCCTGAGGAGAAAGGAGAAATGAGAAATGCTCTCGCTGAAAATAAATAAAACGTGTCGCTCCTGATCTGGTAGCTATTAAATCAGTGGCTATACAATTACTTAATTGTGCAGCAGCAAAAGAAGGGGAGGAGGGAGGAGATGGTATTTTTGCTCCTCAAAACCTCAATTTGTTACCACCAGAAAATAATTACTCAATTCAAACATTAAATAATTGAGACATTCATTAGTAATCCTATTGTATGATTAGCACAACGAAGTTACCAGTTAAAGACTGAGAAATTGATTCGCCAGGGGAAGAAATAAAGAAGAAGGGAGACACGGGGACTTAATGGGAGCCGGCACAGCTGCCGTGACAACGGTCCCCAAAGTTGCATCAATGTCATGTCCAAGTGACGCCACCGGCACGAGAGACTGCAGCGCGAGGAGACGCTGCATTGAGCCGAAACGGTTACAGCCCTGTTATTTCCATCTCCATTAAAAAATAATAACGGATCAAGGTTTGCCAAATAGAAAAGGACAAAATCAGCAGAGAATTACTTTAATTATTACCTTCAAGCTTGCAAAAAAGGGTATAGCAACTGAGAGCACACACGAAAGAGAAACTATAAAGGAAGTACTTGACAGTGCCCCTTTAATTAAACTGCTCTGAATATCATTAGCGACGGACCTTTGGAATTTAAAGCCAATTACAGTCTAAATACAAAAGTTACTTGCTCGCCGAGAAGCTTATGCAACACTGCGCACGGTGCAAAGAGAAACCTGCCCTTTGCCGAGCACTTTCGTGCAACACTTGGACATTGGGCACCTTGGAGGGCWGGGAGAGCCAAAAAAAGACCAGCAAGAAGATCATCCAGCGCCCTACAGCATGGGTTGGGTGTGATCCTCACCAGATGATGAACCTTTGATGCAAAGCCATTATGCATCACGTGGTCTACACCTTGGGTAGGTTGGGTTTGAGCTTCATCAGATGATGAACCCTTGATGCAAAGTCGTTATGCGTCACATACCCTACACCTTAGGTAGGCTGGGTATCAGATGATGAGCTGTTGATGCAAAGCCATTGTGAATCCTGTACCCTAAACCTTGGGTAGGTTTGGTTTGATCCTCATCGCCCGTGCTTCTAAAATAAGGCAAGAAACAACAAGAAAGAGGTGCCCACCCTGCGGTGAGAGCCCCAAAGCCRCCCGGGAACTCGCTGCCCTCGCCCCATGTCGCATAACACCCTGCTCGGGCTGCAACAAAACCCTGTTATCCATCCTCTGGACAGCAATTAAGGATCAGTGCTGATTTTTCTCATCTCACACCATTCATCTTTGTGGAGAAAAAACTCCTAGCAGGGAAATGCTGTAGGCTGGGCGCTCCGCTTCCAAAGGAGGGAATCATATTCTTGTCACAAGCACGCGCCGGGGTAGCAAAGCCGAACCCAACAGAAATATTCATTGCCATATGTTCTAGGAAGCGTTTGCACAGACCTTCATTAGCAACGTCACCGCGGAACTGCCGCGGACTCTTTCCACAAAGACAGTGGGGATGTCAAAGGAAGCGGCAGTTGCTAATTAAACCGTGCACATCACCCTGGATGAGGAAGCTGAGGCTAAATATCTCCATTTGATTTGCCTCTCCCCAAGTAGAACCCGGCTCTTCCTGCCCTTTTAAGAGACAAGCTTTCTTAGGGGATAATGATGATTTCTACAAGCTCCAGACGTTTATTTTTTTCATAAGCAAATCAGAGAGGGACGAGAAAATCTGCACAACTTTCTGTGCACACCTAACTCCAATTAAAAAAAACGACCAAGCCTGTAATTAGAACAAAAATAGCCAGAGCAGTGGGCAGCCCCACRTCTCAATGCTTGGAAAAGTCTCTCCAATCCATCTGAGCTAGAAAAATCAAGTCCCACCGCGGGAGAGCGCTGGAGCGAGCGGCACTGCGAGAACTGACTCATAATGGAAAAGAAAAATATTTTTTTTCCAAAGTTTCAGACTTGATGCAAAGACTCGGGGCCGGCAACAGCAATGCAGAGGGGAATTAGGAGTGGGCTGAGGCTTTTCCAGGCAATTTCTTCCCTCCTCAGCCCGACTCCCAGAGGGGTTGCATAAATAAGCGCAGCAAAATGTGGAGGCTGGCACTAATGTGCTTAGGCGTGATGACTTATTTTGTCATCGTGGGGCTTATAATTTCCCTCCAGGGCCGACCGGAGGTCTCTCCTATCTATCCAGAAGAACATCTTGCTCTTCTGCTCAATCCTAGGCAGCACCACAACAAGGAGAACTCGTGCCCTTCATTTCCCAGTTGCTCCTGCCTTGCTTTGCAATTCTGGGCAAATTTCCTTTCCCCGAGCRTAAAAGGCAGAAGAGATTTCCTCACCTCAGCAAAAAAAGTCACAAACGCAAATAAATACCAACATTAGCGCTTTTAATGATGTAATCCCTGCAGTCCTACGGCGATCCCATTGCAGGGGCTCCTCACGGAGCCACGGCAAGGTCTGCAAGGAGCCCTCCGAGCTTGGCTTATGGGGCAAGCTCTGCAAAGCTGACGTCTATGCTCCAGTGCCAGCAAAGCCTTGGTGGCAGCGGCCTCTGTTCTCCGGGTGGAGACGGAGGCGACCGGGATGCGCAGGGCTTTTCCCGCAGCATCGGCGCAGGGAGGGCGGGCGGCAGCTCCCGCTCCGCGGAAGGAGCGCGCGGGAACAGACGGGGCTGGCAGGCGCGAGAGGGGCTCGGGCGCCGCAATCTGGAGGATCCATCTGAAACTCGGGAGGCGAGCAGCAGAGTGGAAGGAGGGAGCACGCGGGGAATAAAGCAGGAGCCGAATCCGCCTGCAGCCGCCGGAGCTTCCCCAGTGCCCCAAAACGCAGATTTGCACACAAATATCTCCCCTTTGGAAGGGGTTCTACAGGCGTTAAAAGGGGGGTTGTTCTCCCTGCGCGAAGGGCCTGTGGAGCCGATGGTGKCCCCTCAGCAGCAAAGATAACCCATCTTCTCAGATCGCAGTATATTAAAGTTCGCAATTAATTGAGGTAACTCCAGAGGAGCTGGGTTATTAGGAAAAAAGAAAATTTAAAAAGAAAAATCTGGAGATTAAGGGTTATAAATCTGTAGGCATTAGGGAGAATTGGATTCTTTCTTATAAGGATGTAAAATCAAGTCTTTTCTTTATATGATTCAATTATAGATTGATAGGAAGGCTCGGAAACACGGATTAATGATCTTTTCTTAAAGCCAAAATTATATAGGAAAAAAATAAAAAGCCAGTCATATAACAGAAAGAATTACTACTCCCCGAACCACGATTAAGGTTTAGGAGGTTACGTTGGGAACAGCGTAAAAGGGAATTTGCGGATTCCCAACTACATTAAGGGAGTACAAACGGAGCCGAAGGAAGTCGCGCGATGCCGTAAATTACCCTCCCCGCACCACGGCAAAGAAGCTGCGGGCCGGACAGGAATGTCATGCCTGGGAATAGGATGTTATTTAAGGGGCTCCGGGAGCTTCTCAGTGAGTTTTATAGACATGGGGCAAGCTCCCCACCAGTGCGAGGATATAACCCTGGTTTGCATGGGTATGGGAAGGGATAAAGTGCTGGGATGGGCCGTGCACAGGGACCACTAGGAGCCTTGCAGGGCTAGCAGGCACATGAGCATCCCCGAGCGCAGCTGCTATGGTAATAAGGGGCATTGGGGTCCCTTAGATAACCTGTCTCGGAGTGAATATTTCTCTAACGCAGCGCCCGAGCCCTGCTCAGCATGAATTAGCAGCAAGGCACATTGTTAGCGCAGCTATTGTTTATTTCTTTGTCCAAAAAAGAAAGCGCTATCTAGGTCAGGCCTTGCCGGGCTGAGACGTGGCACGGAAGCTCCGAAAAGGGAGGCTTAGCGGGAAGGTTCAGCTCCGAGGGCGAAAGGAACCTTGCACATGGGAATTTCCAACAAAATAAAGGAATATGTGGCTGAATAATAGCAATAATGAAAAGCCTGTGGCTGATTTTCACATTGGGCATGGGGCCGCGGTGCTGGACAAAGCAATTAAGAGGAAAACAGATTCCGTCAGGGCAGAAAAAAGAACAACTCCCTGCTCTTCAAAGCGCTTGCTTTGGGAGGAGACAAAAAGCCCTTCCCTCCCTGGGCGCAGAGCAGAGCTAAAGGCCGCGGAGGGTTTAGGCTGGCGGTTCATTCCCCGTCGCTGTGGGAGGCTCAGGGAAGTTCGCAAGGAGACCTCGGCACACATCAAGGAGGAGAGCTGTGGAACCRGGGCACGGGGACGCTGCTTTGCAGCGGGATGCTCTGTGGACCTCTGTGCTTTGGAGCTTTGCTCTTCGCTGTTACCCMCAGAGGAGACAGCAGCGGACACCGAGCCTTGGCACCTCCATCGCCCGCTCCACGCTCCCCATGTCACCATCTAGACAMTCTCAGGCAGCTCGGAGTCAATTTATATTCCTCATTTCAAACATTCCTGCTCACCTGAGGAGCCCGGGGAGGACAGCAGCAGTATTTTACCTTTATTTCCCCCCTCTTCCCAGCTTGAGGATGGAAAATGCGGGTTCTAATTTATTCCAGACAGGGCTGCTTCCCTGTGGAATTGCCTCTTCCACACAGAGGTATCAATTGCAAGCGAGAGCAAAGCGCTGTGCAAGAAATGATGCCTCCAGATGTGCCTACGCTCATGGCAWGTCAATGCAATCCTCCAAAGTACACACGCATCTCGGAAGGGTAAACGTTTCCCAGCCTCTACCAGGGTGTACATGTCATTTACACAGCACCGTCAATCACCRCTCTCCCACGAAGTGCAAACTCGTGTTTAATGTCACTTGTGCTCACATTTCTATTCCCTGCTAAACGGGACCGTTCCGGCGAGCTCCYGGCACGCTCGGGAGGAAAACCCAGCTCCGTGCTCTGCCTTAGCCCTTCGGAGCAGCGTAACCCGGCGGAGGACGGAGGCAAGGGCCGCCTTCCTCTCGAGAAAGCCCTTCCTGTTGCGCCTTGCCAAAATGAAGTCATCCTCCTCGCTGAAATCATCCTCGGCAAATGCCCCCCGAGGAGGCAGCGGYTCCTCTCCGCGCGATGACTCATCCTCCCACCACGAGAGGAGCAATCGGGCTCCGTGGCGGCCTTACCTTCATCAGCATGCACAGCTGCACCGGTTGGGCAAGGATCCTGCCCGGGAACGGGATCCACCCGGGCCGGGCCGCTGCGACGAGCGCCCGGGGCGAATCCCTGGAGCCAGCGCTCTTCCAACCCCTTGGGAAGCAGCGTGCCRAGGTGCTCACGACACGCGCGGGCAGTTTATCAGCCAGAGAGCCTCAGTGCAACATTAATTTGCAGCATCCCGGGCTGAACACTCCAGATAAGCAGCCGAGGAGATGACAGAGCAGAGCTCGTGTCTTTGGCACATCTGTGCGTGTGCGCAACGCGCCGTCCCCGCTCCGCTGCGCCGCTCCGGGCAACCCATCTAACACAATAGCAACAAGGCCAGACCTTTCCCCAAGTCCCCATCCTGGTTTTTCGCCTCCTCCCTGCAGGGTTTAAAGCCTCCTCCTGCTCCAGTTGTTTTGAAAAGGTATTTAGTGCCTTGCCACAAATGATAGGAGCGTTGGACATGAGCATCGCTTATGCACAGATCACTGTTCGCTAGCACAAAGCAAGCACCAAGCCTCCTGACAAAACACTTTTTTAGGAGGATTGGCAAGCGAATAAAACCTCCCAATGAATACCGACATTCTTATGAAAAAGTCCTACTGATTGTAATAATAATAATGTAAAAAAAAAAAAAAAGAGATCATTTTCCTATAGGATTTTTGAGCTGTCCTGTTGAATTTAATGGAGGTTTTCTATTCTGGTCCACAATTATATAAGAGCTAAAATACCTCCAGAGACGAGGAGATTGTCTATTACATTCTATAGGATTGCAGAGTAATTTCCACAGAATCCTGTTATGTTTCTATAGAGCCTGACAAGTTAATCCCTATTGAACTTTACAGGGGCTCTTCCATAAGGGACAAATAGGCACTGACATCTGTTAGCTGCAAAATGAGTAATACCCAGAAAATAGAGGTCTTACACATCACTGGTGTACTCAAAATTGTTGAAAGATGTCTTGAACAAGTAGCTTAATGGGGAAAATGCATTAAATTGATGTCACATGGCTGCATTACTCCAGTTGTGTTGCAACATGTCTTTTATACACAATGTCATTCCTACCACCACCGTTCTACAAATTGCATTTGCCACCAGTGCACCCTTGATCTCATCATCCCACGCTGGGACCTTCCGGGATCGGCACAGAAAGAGCAAGAGCGATGGAAATCGAGGGGGAAATGGCAGTTTAAAGCATGGAGCCAGCGAGGTATCTGCTCCCATTTCCGTGTCCTAATGGTGCTAATAAATGCATCAACTCCCGCTATCCCTCTCATTGCATTCTAGCGTGGAGCGGAGAAGAAAGGCTGCATTTTTCTTTCGTGCGCAGTAATAGAGGGGAAAAAACATTCAGCTGAGATATCTGGAGACCAAAGTCCTTTTGAATTTAACCGCAAAATGGTTGTAACAAGGAACAAAACAAGTAGGGGCAGCCTCAGGTTTCCTGCACCAACACGCCGGTTTGCCCTAGACTGGTTCTGCCGGCAAATGAAAAGATATTGATGCCTCCATGGGTATTTTTTATCCCCTTGTGTTGTGCAAACCGGAGTCAAATAAGACACCTGCTTGCAATGTCTAATGCACAAAARCCCTAGCCCAACTCTTCCTCAGAGGTCCTCGGGGCAGAACTACTGGGGTCTGCTCTGCAGCGCTGTCCTCAGGACACACCAAATCTCTGTCTGGAGGCTATGGGTGCTTTAAGCTCACCTGGGGAAAAACAGAGCTTGASAGCAATAAGCCAGGCTGAAACCCAGCTTTTGCGGCAAAGACGTAGCCAAACAAAAGTTAATCACTCAAGTGACTGCAAAAAGCACTTGTAATAACAGCTTGGCACTAGGAGTAAGGCAGCAATAACGCCACGGCCTTCCCACAGCTCTCCTGGGAAAAGCGACCGAATTAGCCTTCAAACCACACAGCCGACGGGGAAGGAAACCCTAAAGCGGCGGGATGGAGAGGCTGGCACGTTCCCTAGGGATGCGGAGCGGTCCCGCCGGGAAGCGAGTGGGAATGGAGCCGACGGGAGCGGGGAGATGCTGCGCGCACACCCATGGCAACAAGAAGAACAAGCACCTCCATATGTCTCCCCAACTGCCTTTCCTTTTCCCATGAAAAAGGCCAGCGTGGTGGTTGGGCGCCGCGTTGGAAAAATACGGCGCTAATACCGTGCCGTTTGCCAAGTGCTCATTGGGGGGGTGCTCAAGCGCCGGCGGGGCTGGGGGCTGCCGGGGCGCTCTGCTCGCTCCGAGCTGGGTTGTGAAACCCCTCCTGGAGACGTTTTGCTGCTCGAGGAGCCAAGACCCCCCGCGGCGAGCGCAGAGGGATGCGCAGCATCCCCGGGATGAACATGCCCGTGTGCTGGAGCACATCCGACGCCCATGCAAGCGTCTCTGCCTCGTTGCACATGCACTTTAATCAGCGCCCGCGTTCTCGGCAGCCAAACCCACCCGCAATGAATAAAAACTAATGGAGACGCCTCACATCCCTTTCAAGCCCGCATTACAGAGTGTGCTACTATCCACCAAGAGAAAGCCTCATTGACTCCTCGATCCTCAGCGTTATAAGATTGAAAAGTGAGAGAAATGAGAGAGGCTTGTAGCTCTAACACCCGAAAGGAAGCAACATGATGCAGCCTTTGATCCAAGCAGACAGCTGTGGGTTTTCACACAAACAGGAAGAAGTAAAACGGCAGCGATGGAGAAGGAGGGCGCAGCCAAGCAGAGACCAGAGCCGGGCGTTTAAAGCAGGGATTCAAAGGGAAGCGGGTGCAATTTGGGTGGCACCGGGGTCCGTGGGGCGAGAGGAAGGCTGAGGTTGGGCCTCGTGATTTGCAGCGCGCGCCGGCGCGGCCGTTCATCACCCACGAGAAGGAACCTGCGGGTTTATAAACTATTTATTGGCCCTGTCCTGCGGCGCTACATCAATACGGCCATCGGTGAAGCAAGGCAGGAGCTGTAAAAATACCATCTATCCAAAATAAGCTTCATAAAATCAAGCAGGGGCTGGCACAGCCGCGGATGGGGTTGCGGCTTGACGTATAAAGGGCCTCTCAATCTTTAAGATAGGCCATTTAAATCCTCAAGCCCTTTTGGTTCACGGGAGCCTAAAACAAAAGGAGAAAAATCACGATCCCTTCACTGGCAGGGCCAGGAAAGTGTATTTCTGCCCAAACCAAAAAGAGCATCGTGGCCAAAGGACCCTATATGTTTTTAAATGAGCTCTGCTCATCCCGTTCCCTGGTTTATCCATCACGCTCCCAGCAAATAACCTATAGACTCATATGGGAGACAGGGCAAATGCGGGAGGGGAAAATCCACAGCAAAAGTGTCACCGAGAAAGGGGAATGGAATCAGCTTGGGCTGGAGAGAAAAAAAAAAGGCAGTAAAAGGAGTCACATTCACCCGCCAAGGTATCTCCAGCCAGGTTAGGATGTTTTACATCCCCCGCTCAGGACCTCCAAGAAACTCAACAATAAACAAATGCCACATACTCATTAAGGGCGAGAAGGAGAAAGGGAAATAAAAGTTAAAGTTCACCAAGTTTTATGGCTCGAGGACGGCGCGTTCCGCTGGCAATGGGATCTGTAATTCACTTTTCGAGCGACGCAAACACAAAGGGGGAAACTCGAGTTTTAAATACGCCTCGGTAAAGGTCAGCACGAATGGTACATTGTTACAAAGGCCATCCCGCACGCTGGCTGTTTTCTTATTTATTTCTCGCGAGCTCATTTTGCTGCTTTTCCCCCTGTGCTGCCACGAGGACCTGTCTGCAGAACCTGCAAGCTCCTCTCCTACGAGCGCATSCAGAGGAGACAGCCAAAACTTGGTCCTTGGCATTCAGTGACAACAATAGGACCTGTCCCTGTGGAGAAATCTGCTTAACACCCTTCTAAAAATGCCCTTACATGTTTTTCTGGTCTTTTTAGAATAAAAGAAGTGATGATGGTCGGCCAGATGCAGGCTGGCACAGACACGGGGCATGACGTGGTGGGACACGTCTCACCAATGCGAAACTGAGAGTCCTCCAAATCACTTACTTATAGCCCGGGGCTATAGACAGATGCTATCAAATATACAACTGGATAAATAAATGCAAGGTAACGGAGAGCGATGGGGAGGAAGGCAATTGGCAGAGCGCTCTGCCAAGGTGCTTCAAAAAAATAAAAGGAAAACCTCCTCCAGAGCTGCCTGAACCTCTTCTGAGACGCCCTGGCTACGTGTTTCAGATGCTGAGAAGATTGAACTAATAAAAAAGGAATGAGAGAACTGCCATCGCAGATTACATGGTATTTATTCCAAAATCTGCTCATTATAGAAATTTGCAAGACAAATGGTTTTTCAGCAGGAAGTGGCAGCTCCTCCTTAAGTGCATAACGAGGAGCAAAATTTGTCAGAAGCCAAACCTCTCCCTGCCTTTTTAGCTACTCCAGCTCCAAGTCTTATCAACCACCCAAGAAATAACTTGCAAGGCTGAAAAAACATATTTTTTAGAAAAAAAAATTCTCTCCCAGCTTCTTCATAATCCTATAAGAAACTACGATTAAGAAATATTTGAAGCAAGAAAAGCTCATTTGGCCTAGAGAGTTTCTAGACCGCGCTCCTCAAGAGCGCAGAAACGTCATCGGCGGCGGCTGCAGCGGACCCTGCGCATCCTCCCCTCCTCGCAGGGCAAACCCTTCCCCGAGAGGAGGGTTTCTTGGTCAGCTTTTAATCCCCCTGCCTCGATAAATGTTTAATTCCTGGCGCTGCCTCCGCGGCTGAGTCTAGGCGGGAGGTGGCTTGCATCCTGCCGTATCCAAGTGCTTCTAATGACATTTTGGCTTCTTTCCCAGTTAATTCCAAGTGCCTGAAACCCAGGCGTCTCGCTCGCCCCCCTCCCCTTCCTAGCAGCATGGATGCGCACGCGGATATTTGGCTGTTAATGTAGGAAGCCACGAAATTCGGGCTTGAAACAAGTCACCGCCGTGGAGGCACAAGAAGGAAGGAGGAGAAGAAGAAGGGGGAAAAAAATACGCCCTGAAATATTACAGAGTAGAAGCTGTCAAGTTGAAAAAGCTCCTACAAGGTTTTCAATGCCATAACTGTGTTATTTAGCTCGGGATGAGAATTTTCAGACACACATCAACAGGAAAAAGGGGTTTCTGGAGGGAAAAAAAAAAAAAAGGAGAGAAGGAGAGAGAAGCGGCCTGTCTTATTTGCAGCTCTCCTTTGTTGGAAAGCAATTACAGCCTTACTCAATTTATGACCCAGAATGCACCCTAATCTACTTGTAAATGCATCTTATTCACCACACAGCACTTCCAGATACAGCCCGGGTAAATAAACGGGAGATTGTTCCTACCTACGTTGCGGCACAACTGTTAATTGTAACGCCCCATGAAACTTAATTATGCAAAGCAGAGAGGCGACACTGCAGCCATTAATGAGATGTTTGATTCAAGAATAATTTGTTGTGTGGAGCCTCGGACTTGTTTTGCCTGTCCCTTCCACCGCGCTGCACTAATTCTCCATCCGTGCTGGTGTTAATAGGGTGTTGATGGGGCTGGTGGTGCTCGTGGTGACGATCCCGATCCATGAGCGTGGATGTGCTTCCCATTGCAGAGGCCTTGGCCATGGTCTTGGCCTTGGAAATGGCCTGGCCTGCTTGGAGCAGCGGTGCGGGAGGCACAAATTAGAGGACACGAGAGGATGAAGAGACAAAGGGAGAGATGATGACTCGGTGCAAAAACTTGTAGTACACGCGCTGATAAGGTGCGTGATAGATAGTGCTACAAGCTGCAACGTGGAGACCTGCCCGGCTGCTATAGGAGACTTTCTCTCCCTAAATGGGGAAATGAGATTGGTAGTCAGACCCGAGTCTATTATTTAAGCGCCTGGTTATTGATAGAAAAACACTATCTTTTTAAATTTACAAGCAAGCAAGCAATTCAATTTCCCCCGTTTACAACGCGAGATGGTTGCTCATATCTGCCGCGGAGACACGGGAGCCTTTTCCCTCTGTGCTCTTCCCTAGACCGCCAAGCTCGCCCCCCTTCTCCCGGCCCGTCCCTCATTTTTCCTGCTGGTGACACCTCTGCCTCCCGTGGCGGGACGGACGCTGACCCGCTCCCGTGCTCCGCTCCGTTGATATCTGTGATTAGTAGATCTGGAGACAACGGCCATCCCAGCCCATGAATCAAGAGGATTTCTCCTCTCCGTGRCACGAGGAAAAGACGGGAGAAGAGGCTCTTTATCTCCCATGCGCCCGTTGTTGACAGGAAAGACATTGTAGGCCTCCTCTCGCTGTCTATTTTTCCCTTACAAATGCGACTCTGAAAATAGCAAGTCACGAAGCGGGTTTCAGACACATGCGAGGCCCTGGGGAGCAGCCACCGTGTCCACACCGTGTCCCGCTTCCCGGGCATCCATAAAGGAGGCTTCTCCTTCGCGCTTCCTCATTCCCGGGAGGCAATTCCTCCCGGGAATAACACTGCCCCGTATGAAAAGCCGGTTGCGGCGCAACCTTTTCTGGCACGAAAACGCTGAGTTTCAGCCGAGCGCGCTAGAAACCCTGGCCGCCCACACGCACATCTTGAGGCTGCAGTGAGCAAGCCCAGCTCCCCACGCGCTCCTTCCCCTCGCCTCGTTTGACCCCCTGAAGGCAGGAATCGGCTTTCCCTCTGCCACCAAAGCCACCCCAGTTTGTTCGGCCCTTTCCATCCTTCATCCTCTTTCCATTTTTGGCCTTTTTTAATGCTTCGCAGAGCCCTCTCTTCCCACGTTTGGAGCCTACAGGTGTGATCCAATTGTGCACATCTGGGAGTGAGCAGGAACGGGCTCCATGCAATCACCTGATGAACCTCTGCTAAAGCCACTCAATGTCTTTTGGAGTATTTTGGGGCTCCAGGAAAGCAAAAAAAGGCATGCCCTGGAGAAAGGCACGATTCTTCAAAACACTTTTTTTCCTGATACTTCATTTCAAGTGTTACTTTGATTTTATAGGAAAAAAAAAAATCAAAAACAATCTGACCCCAATTGTTCAGACCTGCTATGGGGGAAAAAAAAAAAAATCAGATATTCACAGAGCTCTGGTCCTGCTGCCCTAATTCTCACCTCCTCTTATTCTGTAATTTCCTTCCTTACAACACGGTGACTGGAGCTGTGTACAGTGTCTTGGACGTGCGCTCAGCTGGGGCTGAGATATTATTGTTGATTTATATGGGCTAGCTCTGCTTAGGGAGCAGTGATTTACTTTGCCCTGTTTTCACAACGCTCCTATCTCTTCGGAGACAGATATCGCCCTCATCTCCACCATATCCAAGGGCCTGGTGCTCACAGATTGCTGAGACACTTCCACATCCTTCCTCGCCTCTCAAGCTCTTCAGCTTTGTTTCAAGAAAGGTCACCACATTTTTCTTTCCTTTCCCCTCARGAGCGCCACGACAGCCCAATTGGGAAATACGGTGGGTAGGTGCTGGCCTCTATATAAAAACTGAGAAAAAAACATGGGATTGTGCTGCTACTTCCCAGGCGTATCTGCCTTTGAAGTCCCTCTTCTTCACTGCTCCCTGCATTTCTCCTTCGAGAGGAGCATCATSCAGACACCAGGTTGTCTTCTCCTCTCCTTCAGCTTCCCTTCCTCTCTAAATTGCACCACTTACATCCCTGAACAACTTCCTACACACTTTGCAAACTCTAATATGCTCTTAAGGAGTTTTACAGCAGTTCCTCTCTGATGCTCATAAGTGTAAAATCTCTCAGCTACGGTCCCGAAAGCCAAGATCAAATGACAGGTTGATTTAGTGGAGCTCTCGCTAACAGCTTGCAGAAATTAGAAGTAAATAGGAGGTCAAACAGCTCACAAGCAATTTGACATTGGCAAATGTGGCTTAGTTAGACGCCTTCAGTAATAAAGCACAACCACATCTTTAGCTCACCTGAGTGAACTAAAGGTCATTACCAGCTAAAGATATTCTGAGAGAATAATGCTTTAAACCTTTATTATTTTTAACAAGACATGGGCATTTTGAATTTTGCCTGCGTAATAAAGTGGAGGCACACTACAGGGACCGGGAAAAGCTCGGAATACAATAAAACCCAAACAACTGAGAGTGGAAACACGATATGCAACCAGCCACGGTTCTTAAAACTATGTCAGCCATTTAAGCAAAAGCCAGGCTCAAGTATAAGTGAGCATGAAATTCAATATAAACACACTCCCTCACTCCAGACACCAGTGGCGGAGAAACAGACCAAAACCTCATGAAATGCTAACGTGAAAGACAAGGCACAACGAGCTCTATATAGAAGAACAATAAAGAAAGAGCAAGATCAAAATAGAGCTTGTAGTGCTGATATCTGGTGGTGTTGGAATGCGCTCGGCAACTGTCTGGCTTCAGAGGCACCACGGACCTTGATTAGTTCTTAATTCTCTTTCATCAGAGATATAGGTAATCAGGGATGAAATAATTCCGGGAAATGCCAACTGCTTAAGACAAGGGAGAACTCAGGAGAGGCAAAATAATGCATTAATGTTAGGAAATAAGTAATAAATAGCTCTGGCAAGCCAACCTGATGCACTGAGTGCTTTGACAGGCCACTGATTCCCTAGCTGAAGATCGCCCGTGATGTGAGATTACAGTACTAATAATAGCGTGAAAATAGCAACTGAAAAGAAGACCACGGTGATTATCTTGAGTGTAACATTAGAAAGGTTTTCAACACAGCTCTTAATTGAACCACGGTACATATTTCCGAGGGGAAGAGCTTCCCCCCAAATTTTAACGTCCCATGAGCAATGCCCCAATGTGAAGAGCCCCGAAATGCAGCTCCTAAACCAGAGCTACGGATGGCACCCGCGGTCCCCGTTCCCGAAATAGCGGCAGCCTCGCCAAGCCCAACTCGGTCCTCTGCTTCTCCACACCTCAGTTTCCCATCTGTTTAATGGGAATAATAGCAGCGACCCATTTCATGGGCACATTAACATTTCAGCAGCACTTCGATGCTATGGTAACAGGGACATCGCACCAGCCCACGTTCCCCCAAGCTGCCGGGATTATTCAGCAGAAAAGCAGGACCCCTCGCATCCTGCACGGGGACCCCGGCCCAGCTCTCCGCTCGGACACGACTCCGTTCTCTATGGCTGCATCCCGAGCTTCTTCCCATAGGACTCGGCGCTCCGGAGTTATCACACAGGGAGGAGGAGGACGTGGCGGTGACAAATGTCAGCGCGAGATCTACACGCTCGTGAGTCATCCAGAGGAGAGCGTTAGAGCAGTTTGCATCCAGCCTCCTCCGGAGCAAGCAGCTCCAGACAGGTACGTGCAGATGCTCAAGCTGCTAAAGATGTAGCATGAAGCAGGAGGAAACCCACAAAGAGACATCCCTCCATCGCAGCGGAGCACAGAAGGTACAGAAGAACCAAGAGCAAGAAGAAGGTGGATCCAGGACCAAAGCTGGATGAAGAGACCAGTCYTTGGGCATCACAAGGGCAGGAGGAGCAGGGAACTGGCTCCGAGCCACTTTTGTCACCTCCCTCCGTTTGCACTTGGTCGCAGCAAAAAGCAGGGCCCCCGAGAGCAACTGGGAGCTGCATCTGTGCAGCAGCCCCCTCGATTTTGGACACTGGATTCATAATCCTCATCCATTCATGCTTCGCCACAAACATTCAGATGTTTAATATTTGATCCCACTTCATCCCCTTCYTCCTCTTTGATCACCTGCTCCTCTGCATCCCTATCCCTGCGAGGATGAAGATGCTGAATAATGGACAAGGTTGTGGGAGCTCCGAGCACCATCCCAGATAAAGGTCACATCTGGGGAGCAACGTTGGGATCTGAGCATTGCACGCTCTCTCCAGCCAAACTTCCAGGCACGGCTTAGTGGAGGCAAATAGTTAACAGCTAGCGGGTTGCTGCACATGCAGCCCGTGAGTCAGTGCTGAGCCTATAACCGTGGCACGTGGCCATCGGTGGCATCAGCTACTGACGGATTTACACCAATCTACTACTAATATCTGCAATATGGTTCTAACATCTGCTAACCGCTTATTAACTCTATGCGCACTCCTGAAGAGCTATCAATAAGTGCGATATGGAGGGTGACCCTGTCGCTAGCATCCCGGGTAGCAGCGAGCTCATTAAATGGGCTCCTCTCGGCAGGCTGCTTATCCAGAAATCTCCCGGGAGGGAGCGTGGGGTGGGATCTGCACCTGCACAAGGCATGGAAAACTGCTCGCCATGCTCCAAAAAAGAGGGATGCAACAGAGCAGCCTGTGCTGGGGCACCTCATCCACCCACCTCGGAGACTTCCTGAGCAGCAACGAGGTTGCTCCGCTTTTCTAGAGGAGAAAATGGGAATAGCAGGCAGGAAAGCAGCTTGCTCAAGGTCACTGAGAGCGGCTACGAGCCCTGTCCGTGGGGCTGCACAGCCCCTGCCTCAGACTTCAAGKCTGCTATTCGGGTGCTCTGCGCTCAGCTGCCTACACCGTTCCCTTCATCCTACGTGCCATGGTTGGTAGTCAAGTCCCAGCCATAAAGGAAGTTCATAATGAGATCAAGTGCAGTGACCTTATTCTGCATGCGGCAGCTTCATGTGCTCTAGCAGATATTTTACCCTTTCYGTATTAGAGGTGAAAAGCGTGTATTTAGGGAAGGCGCCGCAGCGAGAGCCGTCAGGAAGGACGAGATTTCCTTTCCCCCAGGGCAGACGGCCCCGTTCTCGACACGAGAATAGCGTGCCCCCCTACACGACACGAGAGGGATGTCACAGCGTGTCCCCCAGCTCGTGCTACCTTTGCTGATGCTCCCTGCTCAGCAACCCCTGCACCGGCACGGCGCACACCRCGCTCGCTACCGAGAAGGTGCAGATGCTCCTCGCTGTATAGATAAGGGAAACTGAGGCGGGCTGGCTCGTCATGCAGTTGCTCCATCTGTCCCACACAGATCTTCTCAGCATAGGAAAAAAAATCCAACCTGCAGCACGGCCAGTGCCGCTGCCCTGCGCGCAACGGAGAGGCTCCAGAGCGGCGTTTTGCATCCAAGCCGCTCTGCCAACCCAACCCCTGCCACCTGCTTCGCTGTCCCCACGCTGGCCCCGTTTCCTGCAAACGCCCCAGCCTGGCAGGCTGGCTGCAGCGAGCGCCGGGCTTTGCAACCTCCCGGCACGGCTGGCCGCGACGCTAATGCGCCGCGGTGGACACTGCGGCACCGAATTAACGGGGCATCTGCTGCTCGCTGCAGACGCCCGAGCGAGTGGGCTGCAATTCCGCCTCCGATCCCCCAAATAATGTTTGTTGTCGCGCTGTAATCTTGGCAATCAATGTAACAGCTGAACAGATCGTTTCGGCTGAAATATTTGCTAAACACGCTAAGACCTTGAAACCACACCTCAGCGTGCGCGTATTGTGTATGAAATTACATACCCGACTAATAAGGACGGGAGCGGGGAGAAATGCAAAGAGTTGCCAGCCAGATAAAGCAMAAAAAGGAAGACAAAAAGAAAATATTGCCGTGTTCATCTCCAGCAGCTTCTGCAAGCAACTTCTTGCTGCAAAAAACAAAGCTTTGAGCAGCGGGTACCAAGCAAGGGCACGTCAACCCAAAGGTAAATGCAGGGCTTTCCAAAGCGGGGTTTAATGGTCACCGAAATCAGCCAAGGGAAACGGCCAAACCAGCTGTACATATATTAGCCTCCCGTGCCTTCGGATGAGGGAGAAGCCGGACTTTTTGCTTTCATTCCTGTGGTTCTAGAGCGCGGGTCGTGCCAACGTGACGAAGCGTTTGTACAAATTAGCGCGGGCATCAGTTATACATCAAACCTGACGGGCCCAGAACGAGGTCACATTTCTGATCTCGACATTCATCACGGCACCGGGCAATTTGTCAGCTTTTGATCACAACAGAGAGGGAGAACACAACTTCTCACTGGGGGAACCAGCTTAGAGAGCAAAGTCATCACCATGCCCATCTCACCTCCCCAAGGGTCTGCACAACCCTTTCCAGCCATAACTCTGTAATTCCATCATGCAAAACCTTGCATCACCTCCACATAATACATATTTTTTTTTCTGTCATTTCCTACCTTTTTTCTTTTTTTTTTCCTAATTACTCATCAGCTTCTCTAATCAAGGTGCTGTGCTGTGCACCGGGAGACCGAGGGACCCTCCTGCTAAAATCAAGCACTGAGTAAAGAGCTGCGTTTACCAAGGGAAAGCGGCTTCAAAGCTTTCCCTTCCACTTAGATTTTAAGCACTTCTACAAAAGAGCATTGATTTTGGGTTAAATTGACTGATTTTATTCATAGCTGGTTCATACGGTGTATTCAAAAGACAAATTGTACGAGACTGCAAGCTACGGATCAGCTCTGATAATTCAGACTCCTCTTTCCTCTTTTTTCTTTTTTTATTTTTTTTTTGTTCTAAATATTTTCCATGCTTATAATTTGCTATTATTTGGCCCCTGCCTGGACAGAAAAGGTATTTTCACAGTATGGGAGCCTCTCTTTGAAGGGAAGGTATTATATTTTAGTGCCAATTACAACAGAAGTAAGAATCAGACATCCCAGCAACTCCTTTGGAGCTCCTGCCTGGGAAATAGCCTGCGCGGGGAGAGGACGGCTGTTTTGCTCACAYAGATTATATTTATGCAGATAGTCCATTGACTCCAATTTAGTTGAAATATATAATAAACATATGTATCAAGTGCTAAACACTTGTGACAGAGAGCAGCTCCAATCCCTCAGGTGCACCGCTGTAGCTGTTAAGCAAAGTGCTATATGAATGCTCCTTAAATATATAGCATGCCATGAATGTTTAAGGCTACTGTGCCTGAGCTTGCACGGCAGYGAGCAGGGGAGACGTGGAGCAGGGAGGGCTACCAGGGAAAGCAATTAAAGCTGGCCTTGTTTCCAATATATTCCAAATTCCAGCGTATATTGGAGAGACGCTGCTAGATTAACATGTGCCTCGTTGCTCCCAACCCCATCAGTTTTGGTTTTGTCTTGGATTTTCCTGTGTCGTGTTAGGCTCAAACGGCAGCGCCCCTGCAGCCCCACTTTACCTGATGAGCCTGCAAGGCTCATTTTCTTAATCAGGAGGAAAAAGAGCTATGAAACCTCCTCCTCCTGCAAAAAGCCAAGGTTTGCTGACCCCAACACATTCCCTCGCACTGAACACGCTGGCTTGTTTTCAAGGAGGGTGAAGAAATGAACAACTTTAAAAAACGCTGAAGCACCAAAACACCCGGAGCTTCTGGTTCAAAGTCCGCCTCAGACTTTCCTTCTGTTTTATTTAACCCCCTTGGGAATATATTTAAACRGATGAAAATCAAAACAAAACAGTGTTCTCAAAAAAATCGACTTTTTTTTTTGCCTCCTTTCCTTTCCCCTGCCCATTTTTTTGGAACCACTTTTCCATCGAGCAAATGAGCAGAAAAAATACATGGCAATTCACTGAGCTCTGCAAAATGCATAGATAAGTAAATAAATAATTAAATAAGAGGACCCCAAATCTCTAAGAATGCCAAGTGTAATTAGATTCCCAATCACAGGTATTCTATAACTAGCTACCTTAATTAAGTCCATCACACTTTAATGGTCCAAGACACAACATGTGCCCTAGGAGATAAGACAAGGTCTCTGGTGGACCTAGGGGCCACTCTGCAAATTGCTCCCGTGCTCGGGGAGTGCTCAGGGATGGACAGAGGGGTTAGAAACACGACGAGTCCCACGGAGGTTGATAAAGTACAAAAATTCCCGCTGACACACGGAGGCACTTGGAAAACAGACGGGGTTCAGATCAGCCTGCGACTGCTGTGAAATAAGGGAGGTAGCACCTATATTTTCGCTTTCCCATGCAGCCAAACTCTCCAACACCTTCTCTCCCCAGACAGGCCACGTCTTGCAGCAGGTTTTTGACACCCGCTGCTGCAGTTTGTCCCCTTGGGACGGCGCGGATGCCGGGCACGTCCCTAAGGCTGGCTCCTCGATAGCTCCTGTTATCATCCCCGGGCATCCGACGCCGCTAATTGATAAACGGCAACACTCTCATTTGCTCAGCAGCAAGCTGAGGCGCTCCTAATTGATGGATCGGCTTGCAAAACGCCAGGCTCGACCCTGCAGGATGCCGAGCGCCCCACGGGAGAGGCTGCAAACACTCCAGTCCCCGCGGCGGCCGCAGCGGGGAGGGAAGGCACTCAGCACCAAGCAGGGCTGCACCTTAATTTAGCAGCCCCGTGACTCTGTGCATCTGTATCTATTAATACGGATTTAATTGGGGGGTTGTGTTTTATTACTGTCGCGGGAAATGGAATTGGAAGGAAGCAGCTCTGGTGCTCCGGGGAGCTTCCACGCGTTCAGCCCCGCAGGTTTCCACTTCTGGGCAGGGCGAACGAGAGAAGGGTCCTTTGAACAAGATGTCTCTCTCTGTTCTTTGGGATGAAAAGCACTAGCCACAAAGACCACAAAGCCACGGGGACTGCAGGCTCCGCGTTGCACTGCAGCAGCTCTGCAAAGCCTCCTACTCCGTTTCACTACGTTTTGGGGAGGAGATGCTCTATTCCCGCCCAGCATTCCCAGTACRTGGCTTGGGGAACATGAAGCGGAGTGCACGGATAAACTTTCCTCCCTGGCATCACTCAGGAGAGGATTTCTCTTGCGGTTTGCACAGGTTTCTGATCCATTAGATCAGCCCCATTAGATTCACAAGGTCAAAGACCCACGTGCTTGGAGGACGACAGTTCTAGCGCGTCTCGCGGCCTTGCAACGTGCCTCTCAATCCACACCTTTGCTCAATACATTATTGCTTCTGTGGAAATGACTCCCCCATTTGCAAACAACGATTAGCGCTCTCATCTTTGCTTAATCACCCCTGCTATGCCAAAGGAAGTGGAAAACAGGAGCGCAACGAGGAGCCTCCACGCCACCCTTACGCCACCGTTGCACAGCCAACTGCAGCAGCCAACTACAATCTTGTCTACACCACGAGTTGTAGCCGACAGTCCTGTCCCAACAGCTTGTGAGCAATGACACAGCAAACCCAGGAGGACACTTCTACCTGCATATATACACTTCATTACTGTCTCACCAGCTCAAGTCACTGTGACTTATCAGGTTTTAGGATGCAGCAAGGTCATTGCTAGTGAGGTTCTCTTATTCACGTCCTACCATTTGTTCTAGCTTATTTCTATCTAGATTCTTGTATTCCTGCCATTAAATTATGRTAATTTAAGCCTCCTGCATTCTGGGCGAGGCAGACAAAGAGAGATACCCAGTGAAGATGCCTGCCAGAAACATAGTCTGTCTGCACCTTTCAAGTATCTCTTAATTATCTCTTTCTAATGGGGAAAGGTCTGAGTTCAGGTGAGTGCTCCCTGCTCTCTTCTATTTGATTCAATTCTACGGCTCATGAAATATGCTCTCGCCTCATTCAAAGGACAAATGAAATGAAACAGCCTCTTGGAAGGAGACAAATGGAGGATGCAGTTGAAGACATAATTCAAGAGACTCCAGGAAAGTCAGATGCGGATTTTGAAAGGTACCCAAGGAATTAGTAGAGGCAAGGGAAGTAATTGGGGAATAAGTCAATGAGCTTGTTGAGGCACTGCATGGAGTTACAATAGGGAGTCTGTCACAAGAGGTGCTCACGGGGACTTTCCTCAGTCACTTGGGTGCAGAGACACAAGATATTTTCAAGGAAGCGGATGAAAGGTGAATTTGCCAAGCAAACAAGGGGAGCGTGGAACTGGAATAGCATGGAGATAACGGGCAGCAGAATTCACCTCATCTTCTGCCTCTGGTGAGCATTCACCTTGGGCCTCAAGGAAGATGCCTTGGGATGGAGATACCTACCAGCACTATGTCTGTTTACCATAGAAGCGACTGCAAAGCATTGCCTGTAAGGCCTTAAAAATAGCTAAAATAAGGAAAGAAAATGAGATGTCTTTGGAGAAGGAAAAGATGGATAGGCCCTCAGTGGCATGGATGCAACGAGGGTGAAGGGAGAGCCAAAAGGAGATATTTAGTAGGGTGCTGGGAAGACTCGAGTGGGCAGAAGGTCCTCAGAGCAGCTGCTGCGAGGAGCCACCAGTCATTGACAAGCCCTCCACACGTGTCAAGTGAAGACCACGCAACACAACGAGGTTGACGTTGGCCAACTCTTGTCCCTGGAGAGCCCTGGAGATGCTCGGCTCTCCCCCGGGGCCCCGAGCAGGCTGTCAACAGCTCCTGTGCCCTGCAGCCGTGCCAGGTACCGCAGCGGAGAGCACTCGAGCTCTCCTTTGTTTGCTCTTCTCCGTCACCCACGGCGCCAGCGGCGACTGCAGAGGCAGCCCCAGGTAATGAAATATGAGGGGCCTCCCATCGCCAGCGCGGTGACTCTGCCTTGGCAGCCRGCTCCAGCCGAGCAGAAGAGGGAAGATTTGATTTTAATCACATAGATTTCAGGTTTTATTTTGCTCATTAAAATTTCTGATAAGGATTTAGCCTGACATTATGCGGTGTTTGGGAGGATGATGAGCGGCGAGGGGGGACACGGAGGGCTGCGTTTCCTCGGGAGGAGGAGATCTGGCTGCCTCCCTGTGACAGGGACAAGGAGAGGAGCAGGTGTTAGTGGAAAGGGAAAAGAGCCGGGGGGGCAGGAGGGAAGATCTTGCACAGCAAACCAGGGATGTGAGCCTTGGATAAGGAGGAATTAAGGCCTCACGTGAGCCTTGGATTAGGAAGAATTAGGATCCCACGCCTGAGGTTATATACAGGAGAGCCACTTGGAGCCACTTCCCTTCATCATACAGCCCTGTCTCTAATGTTCTCCTGACCCGAAGGAGGAAGGTGGCCACGCAGAAGCCCAGACCTTTCCAGAACTTCCCAAGTTCTGCAATAGGAAAGCGCTCCCTTAAGAAAGGGCTCCCGAATCTTGGCCTCATGCTCCTCACACAGCTTTCTTTGGGGGAAGGAAGAAAAAAAAATAAGCGAATGCAGAAAAATGAAACCATATGATCTCAGTGCCTTCTGGAGGAGCCTGAAATACTTCAGTGGCGATGAAGGGTAAGAGCTTGGAGAGGGGAGAGCGTGATTCACTGTGACTCAGGCACGAGGATGCTACTTTGCAAAGAGCTCTTTCCCCTCCATTACCCTCYTTGGCCACCCAGGTTGGCTCCAGGCAGCCTCTCAACCGGAAAAGGAGCCCATGGAGCGCTGCATCCATCTGAGTGCAGCTCCCACCCACCTCTCCTGCACACCAGCTGCTCTCCGCTGCTCCAGCGCCCGTGTTTGCTTTCTGATCTGGAGCGCAGGCAAATTGCCTCCTATTTCTTCAGCTAGCTTTGCACAAATACTGTTTTAACACCTACTTAGTGCTATTCATGAAGAAGACGGCCCAAAATCACCCGAGCAAAAGGAAGATTGAGGGAGCTTCACCTGGCCTAGGGGATGGACGAGCGCTTGGATGGGTACCCAGAGACAGAGCAACTTGGGCACATTTTGAATCAAGGCACTTATTTTGTTTTGCCCCAAGAGAATGAATCCTTATAAAGAAAAATGATTAAGTGATCCGAGTTCCAGAATATGAACTGTAAGGAACAAACAAGGAGCTTCCAGCCGGGGTTGTCCCTTTTCTACCCGCCAGGCTGCACGTTTGGGAGCAGCAACCCATGTGCAACACCCAGCAATTCCCGCCAAAACAAGGGCAACCAGGACTGAAACGACCAAGTCAGCACCTATACATCACGGAGCCTTCATCCTGGGCCACAATTTGGGAATATCTTCACTTAAGACACTAGCTAAAGGGCCCAACTGCCCGTCACAGCATCAGCCCTTTCYCACCTGCATCCCTGCTGGAAGAGTCCCCACGTCCCTCGCAGTGCCGGGATCCCAATCCCAGTGTCCTGCAGCACCTCTCACCTGCCTGCAGCTCTGGAGCGGGGCTCTCCGGGGTGCCAGGAGGCCACAGCAGAGCAGGAATGGTGGCCTCGTCCCCCMCCATGCCACCTCCTCCGCAGGGTGCACCTCTCCTCCCAGGTGCTCCCACTTGCTTATTAAACCGTTCCTCTCCCTTTTCTCTCCCCACTCTGTCTCTATTACTTTTCTTTCCAGCAAAGGAACACGAAATAAAAGGAAATTTCTCTGTCACAATAGCACGTCAGGCTCCTCTCATTCCCCAGCCCTCCTCTCGGTTCCTTTTCAACCCTCCGAACTCAGCGGAGAATTTTCCTTCATTTAAATTAAGCCTCATTTTCGGGCTCATCTTCTTCTCTCTYGCCCTTCCCTTTTCTCCAGGATGGTAAGTACATGATGGTCATGAGCAGGGCCCCCACGGGTCCCTCATGCCCTTCCTTCTATATTGGTCCAGGGCAGCCGGACACCTGGGCCCCTCAGCACACATCCAGCCCCATTGCCGCATGTGGTGCCCCCATCCAACATCCCTACTCCCCAGGGCTCATTTTACCCCTCATCTTCYTATTCCCTTCCTTGCTGGGGCTTTTTTTGCCCTGTAAAAAGATGTTTAACATTCCGGGCTGTTGGTTAGCTCAGCTACACTTGGATCAGGAGCCGGAGAGACAAAACACGGCTTCATTACAGGAGCCTAGGCTCTAATCCCTTTTTTTTTTTTTTTTTTTTTTTTTTTTTCAGGCTAAGTTGTAAGGACAGCATACGGATACCAGCCTGCATAATGCAGTTTTCCTCAAGATCCACCACAGCGCCTTGGAAGTGCAGAAACCCGCCAGGCTGAGCAGTGGGGAGCGAGAGCAGAGCTCGCCGCGCTCACCCCGCACGCGGCACGGGGAGAAAACGCACCAGGACCACAATACCAGCTCCTTTTGCTGAGCATCAGAGCAGGAACAAACTGCTCTTTTATTGAATGCCCCGCACGGAGCACCGGGGCTGCCAGCGCGCTCGCTCCCCGCGTCTTGGCCTCGCTCCTGGTCCCTTTCCTAGCAGGGAGGCAAGAACGCGCTCCCTTATCTGACCCAGCAGCCCAGGCAGCTGCCAGCAGGCAAACAGTGCCTTTGTTTGCTCTTAAATGAAGGCTCGGGTAATTAAAAGCAGCAATCGCTCTCCCTTATCTGCAGCCGCTGGCCGGCACGTGCGGGGCCGGYGGCTCCGTGCGCGGCCGCCCGGGATGCGCGCGGGGCTCCCGACTCCAAAGTCCCCGGCTGGGGTCGTGCCGAGATGGGAATTGGCAGAGCATGGGGTGACAAGATCCAAGATCTTGTCACCATGGGGTGACAAGGCTGCACTTCCGAGGCCGAGCGTGGGCACCGGCATCGCCTTCCCAGCCCGCGAGGCGCCCGCACGTGCCGCCCCAGAACCCTTCTCATTAAGCGGGAATTGAATTCCGTTAATTAAAGCGAAAGAAATCAATTAACCTTATCAGCAAAACGGGAGCCTTTTGGAATAGAATAAGGGGCAGGCTCCTCTCCCTCGCCCCCCAAAACCCTCCCTGGGCACCGTGTCCAGCGTGCATCCCTCCAGCCAGGGATGCTCCGTGYGTGGGATCTGGGCACTGCTTAGAAGCGGAACCAGCGAGGAAAGGGATTTCAAAGCAATTAACACCCCCAAATCCAGCACCAGGCTGACAAGCGCTCAGAGTGGCCATCACTCTAATGCAAGGATTCAATTAATTGTTTTTTTCCCCTTCTCCTCCCAGCTCCCCCAGCAGCTTTGCATGGCGCAGCAGAACCGCTCTGGAGAGAAGGGAAGATTTGAAATCAAACCCAACGGGGTTATTTGAAAGGAGATAAAAGCCTAGTTTCTGTCCTGTCCTCCCCCTTCCCCAGCCACCAACATTTGTTTTTGCCTTCCTTTGCTCGGYGCCTCATCGGAACAGCTTAGAAATGCAACCATTTCCCAACCACCTCTGGGTGGTTTGATGTACTCGCTTCCTTTTAAATCCTGCWGAACGTGACTCCCACGAGCGAGGCGCCCAGGGACAGGCCTGGCAGCCCGCACCGTTTAGTCCATGCTAATTGCTGGAGCGGCCCCGCAAAGCTGCTCTTTCCAGCTCTGCACAGGCCACCCAGCCCTTTCCAGACCTTTCTCTTCACCACCACCACCTCCCCGGACACMTGGGCCCTCCTGCTTTGCAATACGGATGGGAGAAGCGGATGCCACCGAGGGCAGCTCTTCCATGGGTTCCCATGGGCAAGGATGCTCCATGAAGGAGGTGCCAACCTCCTGGAAACCAGGAGCCCGTGCCTGGATCCCTTGCATCCCGCTGCAGGTTGTCCCCACCGGGACAGCTGCTTCCACCCAAATCCAATGCGGCCCAAGGAGCTCTGCCTCCAAAAGCTTAGGCTAAAGGAGGCATTTAAAATCTCAATCTCTCCGTGCAATAACAACATCACCATAATAATAGCTCCCGCTGAGCACCCTTAATCTGCAGAGATCCAGGCACTTTAGCAAGGAGCAAAGCAATTACAGCGAGGGGACAGCGGAGGCAAGAAGGGAGCCTCATCAAAGTCCAGGGATTTTGCTCAAGGAAATCAGCAACCTGGGTGGTCTGGGACCCAAATCTCCCTCCAAAAAGATGTTGGGAGCCCTCACCTTACCCGGAAATGCTGCTCTCCAAACAGAGGGAACATCCAGCAAGGAAAAGGAGGAGGCAGCAAGCTCCCAAATTCCAAGCCCTGGGTGCCACCCACGCAGGGCAGCAGCCAGGAAAACCCTGGAGCTGGGAATGAGGGAGGATTTCCTGCAGGCACCTCATCCATATGAGGAACACGAGGTTGGGGGCAGCGCCAAAACGGCGCGTGTTTTCAGCAGCGCAGACAGAAACGGGGAAGAAAAGATGCAAATATCTTAGGAACGTGCCCGGCAGTCTTTTGTGCAAGCACATTAGAACACAATACAAATGTGCCTAAAAAAGACTCAACAGAATAAATACCGCACTTATAATGGGCCGCAGAGAGAGAAGGAGATTTAATGGCAACATATTAAATGTAAATCAACACAAAAAAAAGGTAACTGGGAAGGGAAGAGATATACCAGCTTAGGGATTATAGCACAAAGCTGCAATATTTACTCACGAGATTAAGGCACTTATAGGAAATGAAATATTGTCCTTTTGCAATAATTCAATCCCTTGCCTTTATCCAGGAGGACGGGACACATCCAGCTCTTTTAGGGAGGCGGGCAGAAATTCACCCCTATCATGAGCAGGACCTGGTGCCCGCAGCTCTCCTGGCTGCTCCACAGCCTTTTCCCAAGGAAACTCTCCTAAAACAAGGCCAGGTTTTGGTGTTGCAAGCACCAAAGACGGAAGATGAGGAACGATGGGAGCAGGATGGCATCTGGGACATCCTGGCAGGGTGACAGGGGTGCAGCATTCGGAGCCCTATATAGGCAGCATTCAGCCTATAGATACCCCTCGCTCCCATTCGGGGGCTCTTGGAGCAGCCCCGTGTCCCTGCGACCTCACATGCTTCCCAAGGACCAAGCCCAAGCGCCACCAAGCTCAACCGGATTCTCTGGAGGCTGCAGGTTTGCAAGGAGATCCTCCCAAATCTGCATGACCAATATTGTGAATTTGCATGGAATTTGTGGCTCGGGGAAGGGCTGCTCGCCTGCAGCAGATGGCCTGCTGCAATAAGTAGAGATCTGTGCAGTTACTAAAGGTTTCCTCCTCTTAGGCTGCTGCTTCCCCACATTCCTCCTCTTCCAAGGAAATATGGGGGAACTGTGCCTGCTGGAATCTCGCACGCCTTACAAGGCCTCTCTATGCTATTTTACCACCCTGACTTTGCAAGCCAGGGCTTTTCCTCAAGGTCACTGCGGATATTCAGCGGGTTTCCAACAGAAGTCCAAAAAATCCCGCGCAAGGCGAACGCTTCCCGCAGAAATTTGCTTTTTTGGTGAAAACCCAAGTTTCCATCAAGCAGCTGCTCTCCCGCGAAATTTTCCAAGGGCTCTAATAAGTTACAATAACACCCGGCTCCGGACAGCCCCGGGCTGGGTTTTGTTGTTTGCAAACGCTGCTGGAGGCTTTGCCCACCTGTAGTTATTATTTCATTGCTTTGTGCCTGGCTGTCAAACTTCATCGCTTTTTTTTGCCTTATTTTTTCCCCCTCACCTTAACACCATATGTTTCCTAATGAAAAATGTCTCTGCATTCACACCTGAAATTAAGAGTCTTGGGCAAGAAAATAAATTGCACGGCGCAAATACTTGTCCCTGGGAAGGACCCATTTTGGCTGGCGTGGAAGGGGGGACCACATCACATGTAGCATCTTCTGTTTTATAAAAAGGAAAATAAGGATTATTGCTGGTTTATAAAAAGGAAAATAGGGATTATTGGTGCTGTGGCACAGATGGAGGGACTGAAGTGGTTTGTTTGAGGCTTGAGGAGCGCTCCGCATCGTGGGAGATGCTCTCTCCTCCTGCGGGGGAAAAACGCAAGAAGCAACAAGGCGAGCGAACGGAGCGGGAATCGCAGCGGCGAAAGGCAGATTTCCCCCCTAATCCCAGCGCCAGCTGCCTAAGCAGCCTTGGGAAAGCAGCTTCTGCTTCTTCCCGGGCCTCCTCGCCACGCACGTAATCCCATTTCCCTGGCCGTGTGAACCAAGCCGACAGCGCGCTTAGGCTCGCTGCAAGCTCTCCTGCAGTTCCGACCAGCCAAATCCCAATGGGAACGTTCCGGCTTTGCTCCAATGTATCCCTAGGGACGCAGGGAAGCTTCACAAGGCTTTTTCTCCCAGCCCCACATCTGGATTCCCCCGCAAAAGCAACCAGGGGCCAAATACGATGGAGCGGCCGTCTCCTCCATCCAGGTGCTGGAATTAGCAGTGATGCATCCAGCGCCTGGCAAGACACTTCCACCAGCCTCCGAGATTAGCGTATCCAACACACACTAATGAACTTGGTGGTTTTCTCTCCTCCTTTCCCCTCTTTTTCCCCCCTGCTCCTTTTCCTGGCATCTGCAAGCCAAATGGAGATGAAATCATCCTCAGGAACCCTCCGCTTGCTCCGAATCCGCCTCACCCGCCTCTGCCCGCACTCGGCAGCAGCTCCCGCTGCTGTGGGAGCTGCAGGAATGCCAGGCGTGGGTGGGTGGCCCCGCGAGCTCCCCGCTCTCCCGACACGCCAACGTCACCGAGCTTGCAGGGCCCCGCCGCTCCACCTACAACATATGGCTTTAACGTGGAGCCACTCACTTCCCATCAGGATCAAGGATTAAATATAAAGGTGGAGAGGAATGGGAGCAGCGGGCGCTGCGCAAATGGGAGCCAGGGGAAGAGGCTGCTGGCCAGGAGCACCTCGGCATGGAGACGCTGGAGAAGGGAGAGGAAGGGGATGGAGCAGCCACGAATCCAAGGCAAGGATGGAGCGGGACAGGCAGGCACTGCTACCTGCAATACATCAAACGAGGCTTCCCCTGCTCCCCTGATTGCATTTGGCCCAGACCATCCCTCCTAAGACCTAAAAGAGCCCCCAAGAACCCATCGATGCAATTCCCGAGGTGCAGGGGCTGGTGCAAGATGCAATGCCAAGAACGCGGAGAGTAAACCGGGACTCGCAGCCAATTCCAGGCACTGCCGAGATAGCGAGACATCCCATTTAATAAAGAAAACAAACACGAAAACAGACCTCCCACCTGTTTCTCCTGCTTTCTTTCCACGCAACCGGATTATTTATATTTTAACAAAAGTGAACGTAACTCTCCAAACCCATTTGGCCACAACGTGTCCCTGCTTGGGGGGACAAATCTCCTTTGCTGGGAACCACAAGGATCATTTCAGGGATCGCGCTCCCAAGTCATCCTAAAGCGTTGCAAGGACGATGCCCATTAGCAGGGAGAGCCGGCGAGTTAATGAGACCAAGTGTGGGGATAACGGGGGAAAAATGAATAAAAGCAACATGAATAGCACATGAGAGGCAAATTAAATAATTACGCCGCTCACCATTGTTACAACAACGCAATAAATCTAATGTAATTCCTAAAGGCCAACCAACTTGCTTTCTTACTTGCTGCTTCTTTCTCTCTCTCTTTTTTTTTTTTTTTTTAAGTTCCTTTTTACAGTTTCGGAATTATGCTTTAATTAGCATAACATTTAAATTAGCGAACGGAATCTTAATTAGCTGAGGAAATAGACTTTTGTTGGAGTGCTTGCTAAAACAAATAAATCCTCTTCCTCTTTCAAGAGCCATTTGCTTATGGCACATTTAATAGCCTAGTGTACCATAAACAATTTGAGACAAGGATAAGTAATTAAATTAGAAAACACGCCGGCAGAAGCACCCCGGCCTCAGCTACAAGAAGAGTTTGCAAGTGTCAAAGGGGAAGTGGCCCCTCCGTGTCCGCACAACTCCAGCTTTCCAAGGGGAATCTGAAAGACCAGAGGCCCGATCCAATGCATTCCAAGCAGGACTCGCCTAGGACACAATCCAACAGGTTGCAGGAAGCTCAAAAACTGAGGAAAGCATTAGGGAGGGATCTGGCTCTTGGAGAAGCAGCTTTCCGGAGAGGCAGCACCGCATCCCAACACGTCTGCTGCCCCTGGACCCTGTTCCCACATCCTTCGCTTTCGGAAGTGACACGTGCACTTCTTTAAGTGGAAGAATTAGATGATAGTGACATCCTRGGAACCTCCCCAGCTGCTTATTCCTGGCTTTTAAAGCCGAGCAGAGGATGCTCTTGGACAAGCCCCTTTGGGAAGACACAGCCAGCGAGTGGCTGAGCTGGTGCCATCGCACATCCCTGTGGTGCAAAAGCAGGGAAAACGGGGCACAAATGGGACATTTCCCTCAGCCTTTATCCAGCACGCAGAGGATGGGCAGGCCATAAAGCACCTTGCAGCTAATAAGCAAAGCCCTCGTGCTCGGGAATGTGTCCGTGCCCGCATCCCCAGGAGCAGCACACGGAGCCTTCCCAGTATCCGGCCTCTCTGCGCCGCTCCGGCCAGGCGACTGCAGAGAGCAATAAAAGTTTAATGGCTCCCAGCGGGTCGATTCCGAAGGAATGAAAACGCTATAAATCCAGCACAGTGCTTATGTGGAGCTTAAAAACAAACTGCTCCAATCACACTTGGCCAAGGCGGCCAGGCCTCACCGCGGATGCAGAGGGAAAGGGAAGATTTAACCTCAGCTGTGCCTTGCGCGGCACTCCGAGTGGGCAGGAAAAATAGAGTTGGGGCTCGCTGAAGATTTTGCAGGCTTTGCTTTTACTTTATGCGATGTAGAGGCGTGTAATTAAATGCAGCTATTGTGGAAGCACTTGCACTGTAATACATCGCTGGGGCTAGCCAAGCGGGATGGAAAATCACCAGGGATCAGGGCAAAATCCTTGCTAGTGCACCTGGAGAAAGGTTCAGTCAGAGACCAGGGGGGGTTGAGCATCCCAGGACCCTGGGAAACCCATCTTGGACACACTTTGCACCAAGCCCTGAAGACCCAGACCCAAAAAGCCACGATTTGGAGTGCGACACCGGCACCTCCTGCCTTCACACGCAATGCTGCACTACCAAACACCTTCCCCTCCACAAACTGCACTGAATACACTGGGTTATTGATTTTTTTAATTAGGTTTGAGCCCCCTGTAGACTTGCACGCCAAAAAACAAGTCCTGGTTTCACCCCCTAGGCCAAGGCTTCAGGAATATTTATCGTTTTCCAAGAACAAACCAACCCGTCACACTGCAGCCCGYGCATCAGCGGCACGGCCCCTGGATAGATGGCTTTGGGGAAATCACTGCGGCAAGCGCTGAATGATGATGGATGGCCGAGGAAAGGGGGGAAAAGGATGGAAAAAAAACCCAGCAGTCTGCAGAAAAACAGGGGAACAATCTGCTACCTTGAGGAGAGTCACACATGTCCTTGGTCCAGGGATGAAGTCAGTCTCAAAGCCTGACTCTGATGGAAAAGAGGCTTTTTTAGTGCAATTATTTAATCAAAAGCACAAGGAGTGAAGGCTGCAAGGCCGGAATGTCAACGGCTCCATGGTGCATGGGCCAAATGCATGGACCGATGTGCCTCAAGACACACCAATGGAAAGATGCTACRGGAAGGAAGACCGGGATTCACTTGGACATCACTCTGCCGCCCTGTCTTAATTCCTGCCTGTCCTTACKCCCACGTTTGAGGCAATGATGAGAAAACAGCTCAACTGATGATAAGGAAAATAACACAGGAGGCAAATTTAGTTATCCGGGGTTATGGAAGACCAATGCTCGCCAGGTTCTCCATAGAAGGATAGTCGGGCATCTGCTGCGAGCTCTTCCAGCGCAAGGTAATAATTGAATTTGTTTTCATTTAATTTGAAGGGCCTTTAATTAAAAGCCAAGCCTGTGTGTGCAGAGAGATAAAGCTGAGCACGTGGAGGCTGGGGGTAATTCGGGTGCTGAATGCAGTAATTAATTGTAAGCGGAGAGGTCAGGAGGGCGGCTCTATCTCCCCGCAATCAGCGCGCGGCGCCGGCCACGCGAGCGGGATGCGCTCGCCAGCCCCGGAAACGCTTAAGTGATTTCTGCAGCCTTAATAGCAATTACGGAGCAGCGTGGAGGTTAATTTGCAGAGTTCATTAATCAGAGGAATAAACACGCCAGCGATCGCCACGGAAAAGGCAACCRGAGGAGATGGAGAAGGCGACCTCAGAAACAGATGCTGGGAAAGAAGTGGCGACGGGGATTTGCGGTGCTCAGCTTGGACCCAACCGTGGCTTCTTCACACCAAACTAGCAGCTGTGAAAACCTCAGCCTCTGGCCAAGGGCTCCTGCTGGCCACAGCTGGGCGGTCCCCAGGGCCACGTGCCCAAGTGCACCTGGAAAACGCGCCCACGTGCGGATTTTTCCCCCGACTCCATCACCAGCCCCTGACGCCTCCGCGAGCCCCAGGCCTCGGCCAGCACCGGCGTTAACTTTCCTGCCTGCTCGAGCCGTGCCTAATTAAACATTTTAATTAAAATCTACAAGAGTGATTGCTCCTGTCACGCCGCGAAAGGAAGGCTAATAAAGTCCCTCGCACGCAGCCCAAGGACGTGCCGCCAAAGCMGCCTGCGAGGCAGCAACAAGGCGCTGCGCCACGAGCTGCCAAAAACCCTCCAGGAAAGCTCTTTCCTACACCAGGATCCTCATGCTGGCGGCGCAGACCCGGGAGCATCGTCCCAGAGCCCCGTCCTTCCCTTAGCACCGACCCTCGCTGCAAACCAGGCGCGCGCGCAGCCTCTCCGACGCTCTCCCGGCGCCCRTCAAGAGCAAACAAAGTGCTGGTTGGCGGCGGAGTAAAAAATTCATCAAAAAATGAAATAAAATAAAATAAAAATAAAAATAAAGCCGAATCAGAAGCAGAAATGCACACATCTGCATTTGAGTAAGCAGCGCGAGAGCCCGCTCAAAAACTTTTTGATCAGAGCGCACAGCCTCAAACCCTGGCAGAGAAAATGTATTCATAATTTATAAAAAAAATAATTCATAATTTATCTTAAAACTCACAAGACTTGCTTTTTTTTTTTATTTTTTCTTCCCCCATTCGGCTCCTATCTGAGAAACGAGGTTTTCTGCAGCCCCCGAGAAGAGCAGCAGATGCAGCCATCCGAGCACAACGCGGTGCACCAGGACCTCCAAGCGCCCACCGGTTTAACCCAACCTCCCCTCAAATTCCAGATAAAAAGCCAAGGTGGAAAACTGCATCCCTGAGCCCTCCTGCTCAGATTCCAGGGTTTTTCCCCTTGGAAATTCCCGGATTCTGAGTTTTGCTGCAGCTTTGCCATGGCCTCAAATAAAACAGCCTTGCAGCAGCTCTTCAGACTTATTAGATCGTGGACTTTTTACACTTCCAGAGACACTGGTTATAATATCTTTTTAACAACGTGGGGTGGAATCTATTTTCTTCTTCCACTGAGCTGAAAAATACTGTTTTCTCAGGAAAGAAGAAAAAAAAAGAAGAAAGAACAAAAAAGCGCTATTGATTTTGTCTAGGGTCAGAATAAAATATCATTGGAGTGGGTGTTGAAATCCTCAGCCACGAGTTATTTCCAAAGTGACAGTTTGGGCTGTGAAGATTTTTTTTGCTTGTGAAATAAAACAAAACAAATGAAATATTGTGTTCTTCCTTTATAGGTTATGTAGCCAAGGCTTCCACGGGCTCCGGCTGCTTCCCGCTGGGTGCATTAAGTGTTTCAATCCATCCTCTTGCCATTCCCACCTCTGCCTGAGCCAGTGCCCATCCGGAGCCGGCAAAATCACTGCCCGGACAAGTGTCACCCTCTGCATTGCGGTCACAGCAGCACCTCCCCATCATCTCCTCTTGCTTATCCCAAGAGTCTGAAATGCAATTCCCATTTACACAAACCGCCTGCATCCCTCCAACCATCTCCACTCATGGGCTGGAGGTCCCTGCCTCTCTCTCCCCACTCTATTTTATTTATTTAGATTTATGCAAGCTCCCAAAGAGGTCAYCTATCCATATGCTCTCCATGCCCTTGACATGACTTGACATAACTGCAGGAGTGTCAAAAACCTGAAGTGTCAACCAGACCTGATGAGGCTGCCAGAGTCATCTCGGGGCTCTGCAAGCTCCAAGATGGCCAAGATCCCCCAAGCTCATGGAGGCCAATGTCATGCCAGGGAATAGAGTAGACCAAGCATGGTCAACACTGCTTGGTCAACACCACTTGGTCAATATCAGACGCTGTTTTGGGGAAAAAAAGACTCGTTTTGCTCATAAGAGGATGCCAAAGCTCACGATCTGGAGTTGAGGAGCTGCTTCCACCAGGAGCAGAGCTCCCACTCGTCTCCGAGATGCCATAGGATCTCTCCGCAGCAACTCCTCATGCTTCCTGGCCATCGCTCCCTTGGGAGCGAGCGCGGAGAGCGAACTAATGAGCCTATTAGACTTAATTAAGCAAACGTGAAATTATTTACTTAATCTGGGAAGATCTTACGATGGCGAGAAATCCCCATGGAAAAGGCGTGMAGCTGCCTGGAGCTGGCTAACGGGAGCGCGTGGCACCGGAGCGCGAATACGAGGGATGGCTTCCGATGGCTCCAAAATCACCTGGAAAACCAGCCTGGGCCAAGGAAGAACCCGCACACGGGGGAAAGACAACATTGCTCATGCACARCCCTCTGCCATCCTCTGATTTGGCAGGAAGGGGAGCCCGTGGGAGCCCTTGGATCACCAGGAGACGYGTGCGGAGCGGAGGCTGCTGCAAGGAGCGGGGATTTTGCTTCTCGTTGATCTCCACGTTTCGCTCGCCTTTTTTTTTTTTTTAATGTTAAAAAAAAAAAAGAAAGCTTAATGCTCGCTTTGAATTCTTAATACGACCGAGTTCTTCTTGCCACTTATTTTGTTTTGTCATGCACTACATACAATTACACGTCTCTAATCCGCAAATCCTCCCCCGACACCGGCGCACGTGCCAAGCCTCCGCTCTCGGCAGCCTCCGCCGCGCTAACGGGCTGCCGAGAAACCTCCCGCCTCCGAGCACGGGGTGGCTGCGATGCCGGGGCCTCGAAAACATCCAGGGAGACCTATTTAGTGGCCGTGCCAAGAGCGGCCGCCGTCGGGATGACGGTGCCCGCTGCGATGCCGGCGGGATGGGATGCCGGGAAAGGCGCTTGCCGAAAGATGCTCCGCTCAGCATGCTGCAAGTGGCACTTTGCACTTCTCCCCCCGCCAGATATGAGCTCAGCAAAACCTGGCACGCAAATGATCTAATTAATAGGCAGCAGCGGCAGCAGCGCTCATCAGCGCTCCCTCCGCGGCCGGACTGGGGAGAAAAGGGACGGATTGGGGCTTTTTGCGGGGCGCACGATGCCGGGCGCTGCTGGGATGAGGAAACGAGACACTGAGCTTCTCCATCAGCCTCGAAAACACCTGGTTTATTCAAGCGGCTTCATTATTGCAAAGCCTGGTGTGGGTGGGGGATTACGGCGAGGTCGCAGCTGGAGCAATAATAATAATAAGGAAGAGTTAAATCCAAGCAGTATCTCGCATGAGTTCATCATCCAACAGGAGCTGCCCCTTCTTTTCCTGGGAAAGCCCATCCCGGCTCCCCGCAATCCTGAGCATGGATGCGCCGTTTCCCACCCAGCTCCACCAAGTCAATGGAAAAAGCAGCATCTCGGGAAGCTTTTGGGGATGGGGGCTCTTCCCGCCTCTCCCGGTGAACCCAATTAGGCATATGCTGAGGAAAGGGTGTATGTATATTAGATTTTAATTAAGCAGTGTTAATTATAATCTATGAGATGTGCTTACTGCTTATCTGATAATTATGAGAAAGCCAATTTGGCTGCTGGCTTGTGACTAATTAAGTGGAATTAGTAATGATAATTATAGATTTAATTTTTTGTTTGCCTTTATTGGCAAAGGGGGCGAACTGACTTGGAGGGCTGGGTGGTGCCAAGCGGCCAAGCACCAAGGGCTCGGCCCAAAGAGCAAGGAGCCATCAAGGCTTTTCCAGGGAAAAGAGAGTATCCCTAGGAAGAAACAGCTCCTCTGGAGAGGAAGAGAAGTTTGGAAACTGCAGGATGCAAAAAAAACTTTGGCAAACATCATGCCAAGCTCTAGGGYGGCTCTTCGGAGTGGCGTGGGAGATTAAAGGACAGCAAAGTTGAGACATTTTTCCTTTTTTTTTTCTCATTTCAGGCCCAACTCGAGTGCAGGCCTCTCTATAAAGAGAATAATCCTCCATGAGTCACGCAGCTTTCAGACAAAAAATACAGCTCGCATCAGCCCGAAGTGACCAAAACCTGCCGCTCTGACGGACAAAATTTGCCTTCCTGCCTAGTCACRAAGCGACCAAAAATTCCCTTTCCCTAAGGAAGCAAAATCCAGCCAGGGAACAAAGCGGAGCCCAACCTCGTTTCCGCAGGGTTTGCAGGAGAAATGCCATGAAAGCCGGTGGGTGATTTGTGCCCAATTCCACGGATTCCCTCTGTCATTCCCACCCCAAAGCTCCTTCCAGGAGCGCTTCCCACCCAGTGATTACGGCACCGGCGGCTCCTCGCTGAAGCGTTTCTGCTGAATCACACATCCAGGATCCTGCACTTAATTTSCCTGCAATGCACTTAATGCCTCCGCTTCCTGTCCTAAAGAGTCCGGGGATTCGGAGGGAGCAGAGCACAAATGGCTCCGACTCCGACCCGGCGCTCAGCTTTGCAGGGAAATAATTCACATGGATTCCCCCGGTGAGCGCCAAGGAAGGACAGCATCTCTATGTATGTATATATACATTTAGGAAGGTCAGGATATCTCTATGGAGTTATACATATAGAGCGCAGAGATGAAGCTGCTCCGCCGAAGGATTTGGGCTGGATTGGCGCGCTCGGCGGCCGGGATTTCTCCTGGAGAAAAAGGCAGGAGCCAGTAAAAGCTACAGCTCCTAATTCTATTGCCCCTTCCSTGCTCAATAAACGGGTTTCCGCCAGAGCCGCTCTTCCATCCAGCCCAAAAAGGAGCTGATTGCATGGAGCGCCCGGGCGTTTTTCCAGGYGGGAGAGCGGCCCCGCTCCTGCCCGGAATGAACATTCCCGCTGCCACGAGCGCGGCGAGCGCCGCGCTGGGCACCCTCCAAGGCGGCCTTGGCGCGAATACATGGCGCGGCCCCCGTGCCAGCCCAGCTGGGCAGCGAGGCAAAGGGAGGCGGCCGGGGCTCCGCTCCAGCTCGCGGGAAAATCGCCGCCTTGTTCCCCAAAATTTCGCCATTTAAAGGAAAAAAACGAAATAAAATCAAGCCCTCCTGCGTCGGGAAATATCCTGTCCAAACAGCTCGCCATGCCAGAGCCACCACGACTATTCCTCGAGGGCCAATTTTGGGAATTTGGGAAGTGGGGAGAGCTTAGGGCCAAGGCAGGAATTAGCCCCAGCAGGGAACGCACCAATGGCCTGGGAATGGGATGCTCCCTATGAGGACCCGGAGCCATGGGATGCGCTCCGTGCAACAGGCACCTTTCTGCTCCTCGAAAATGCAGCCTTGAGCCAAGCAAAGGGCGGGTAATTTATTTATTTCCTTTATAACTAAGCAACTTCTGCCAGCCAACAGCACTCACCATAGGAACGTTCTGGTGAGCAAGGAAACCTATGCTTTTTTTTTCCAAGCAAAACCAAAACAAACAAAAGATTTGTGGGAAATTATCCAAGTAGTTCTACGAGAGCCACGAGCATCACGTCTCCTCCCCTAAGACAGCTCTGCCCTGGTGCTCCAAAGAGCCTTTTCCCACACAGGAGGACCCAGCGCTGGGGTTTTCCCACCTGGATCTGAATTACAGCTGGGATTAGGGCGCAGCCTTTCAAATCTCCTTGTCATCAGCCCACACCACGGCTTCGCTTTGTATTTTTTCCGTATTAAAACAGCATTTCTTTCYGTATTTAACCACCGCAAGGTCATTCAGGTGGCAGCTGCAGGCAGCCCAGCCAGGCAAGCAGAGGCGCAGAGCCCTATCCCGCTGGCTGGATAAAAGGATGGGATGCTGGGCTTCATTCCCATGTTTTCGGAGGAGGGATCCGCACATTCCAGCATGGGGGGGCTGCTGTCAGACCCCGCCGGGCGCAGAGGCGCCGCCACCGCTTTCCCTGCTCATCAGGAGCCCCGAGGAGTGAAATTGCACCGTTCTGGAGGCAATTTCTGCTCCTTTTTCCTGCAGCCCGGCTCCTCCTGACCCTGGCTCGCCGGAGCTGCCGAGTTCCTCGGCGCAGCTAGCACCAATTAYCGAGGTGTGAAAACGCAAGGCTTTCAACCCCGAGAGCACAGCCAGGGAACAGCAACCTGGGCCGGGCTCAGAAATATCCCCCCTGCTCCCTCTGCAAGGCGTAAAGGAGAAAACGCAGCTGCAAAAACATGAGGCGCCTTCCCAAGGGCAGCGACGGCGCCCGAACGCTCACAATTTTGGGGGAAAAGTGCCCGTCGAGCGCAGCATCGGCGCGCTCGGAGGTTGCCCTGGGTTTATTCATTAAGCAGAGCCCGGATTCAACCCACAAATGTCCCCATGGGATGCTCAGCCGCAGCTCCTGCCCATAAATCCTCCCACGTTGGAGGAGCCGGATTGTGGCTCCTCTCCATGGCTTGGCCGCTCCTAACATGAGTGGTTCCGCACAGCGTGCACAACCAGCAACACCTTATTGAAAGCAAAATATAATATTTTGCTTTTACTTTGCATGATTGGTTTATCTTGCATATATATTTGCATTATTGAGGCTTTAGAAAGATGAGGTATCYGGGCTCTGCAGGAAGGAATCGCCCATCCGGAGGCCACCAAGAGCCACCGGCGTCAGGAGCAATGGATCTCTTGTAAAATAGTCACTGTTTTCTGCAAAACAGAGATATTTCCCATTCCCATTGCAGGGAAGTCATTGCATTCTCATCCCTCCCCTGCTCTGCTGGGTGCAGATGCCACCTCAAGTTGTTATTTCTTCCTCACTGCCCGTTTCCCGYGTGCCGAGCACAAGGGACCGGCCGTCGCGGTGCCACGGGCTGGGATTCCTGAAGGAAATGGCTCGTCCTAAGGAAAACGCCTGAAATCCTGGGGCTCTGCGGCTCAACAAGTTCAAATCCGAGCAGGATCAATAGGCGCTCGCTCCGGCGCTAGCAGCAGGTAATTGGGTCTCACGCCGGGATGCGCAACCCGCCTCGCTCGCGAGCTGCAAACTTTAATCTTCCTCCATCCCAGCTACKCACAATGCGGAGGGAAGAGCAGATCAAAGGAGACGGGAGCAGATTTAGCTGTGTTTGGGCTCAGATTGAGGAGAAAAAGGCCRTTCTGGAGCAAAACAGCCTGCACATCGACGGCGCGGCATCCTGAGAGGGCTCGAGCACAGGGTGGCCTGGGGAAGATGCCACCTTGGCCACTTGCAACGGGGACATTTTAGGCTATTCCCGATGCTCCAGATGATTCCAAGGGACTGGGACCTTTTGCAGCGGGTAGATAGTGAGGGGCCTCCACGCAGTGACATTTCCCGGGCCAAATTAAAATGCGCCGCCACGGAGACTAAATGTCATTAGCCTCATTAGAGGTGATGGCGTTAAAATAAACACCAAAGAGGGGAAAAAATTAAAGTGGAAATGAGCCCAAGCCATTAAATAAAGTAAATAAACGGGCAGCTCCTGCAGGGACCGCGCCGATGGATATAGCAGAAGGGTTGGGCAGGAGACACGAGTGCCAAGGAATTTGGGTACAAATGCAGCCACCCTCCTCGGATGTGTTTTTCCCTCTCCCTTCTGCTGCTTTTGCTTCGTTTTTTGCTTCGGGAGCAGCACGCGCTCCAGGTTTCTGTGGGCTGCTTCCCGTCGCTGATGCGCCGTGACAGCAGCGCGGTGCAAGGTGCGGGGTTTGCTGCAAGGAGCGCGAATTCGTCCCCGTGCCGGCGAGAAAAAGCTCCCCACGACCCCTCTTGCTGTGCAAACCCCATGTCCTTTGGGGCGGCGGAGCCTCGCGAGGTCCCGCTTGTGACAGAGCACATTTGAAAGCCCCGAGAGCTCCTTCCCCCTCCTTCCCTTCTGTCAAAAATTATAAGCGTCATTTTCCAGCTTGCTGAACAATCAAAGTGTGGCCTATATTCGCCGGCGCTCCTGCCACACGCCGCATGCATAGCAACAAGTCCGGGGAACAAAAGCCAGGGGAAAACAGCTGGCGGGATGCGAGGTGACGGGATGGGAATGGGCACCACGCCAAGGACTCTGCACCTACCCAGCACCTCCCTTCCCCTGGTGAAAATCCGGTCCCGGCCTCTGGAGAAGCACCAGGAAGGTGATTCTTCCCTTGGGAAAGGCCATGYATGGGGAAGTGGCCAGTGCCACCTCCCCAGGTGACACCCATGTGAGCCTTGGAGATGGTTTTGGGTGGAAACTCGTCTTGCAAAGGAAGAAAGAGCTGCCAAGCGAATCGCTGCCCGTGACCCGAGGGGTCAGGGCTTCATTATTGCATTAACCTTTCCYGTCTTTAGCTCCTGCAAGAGTAAATTGGTAACGAGACGGCACAAGCCCCCGTGGGAGAAACGTGTCTTTCCAAACAGAAGAGGGGAAAAAAAAAAGGAAAAAAAAAAAGAACAGAAGTGGGAGAGAAAGAGGGAAAAAAAAACCACAGGCAAATAAGCTATTACAGCTAATAATAACTTTGTGGCGCTATTTTCTGCAGGAGCCTTCAAGTTGTGATGTTTGCCTTCCCTCTAATTACACCTGCTAAAAGCCGCTTCCCTCCGCGCGCCGGGCACGGCTGCTGCAGGATGCCTGCGAGAGCCGGGGGGGAAGGCGCCCGCAGCCCCCGCGCGCCCCGGCGCCCGCCCGCGCTCCCCGTGGGCTGCTGCACGAGCCCCGCGAGCGGCCGCTCTGGTCCTGGCGACACAATGCCCACGTCCCCAGTGGAGAACGCCACGGGGGTGATTTTCCAGCCATCACCCTTGGATCTGGAGAGATCGGGCAGCCTGTGCCCCCGCATCCTCCTCCTCCTCACCCCAGAGGGGCGCAGTGCACAGCCCGGTGCTCAAGCTGGACACCAGGTCTACTCCAGCCTCCTTGGAGGCTCCCTGCTCCAGCAGGACCCACAGATGCACCTGCTCCAGCATGGAAGTTGTACCCCTGTATTTCCCAGGCAACCCTTCCCCACTCCGGGCTCGCCTCCTTCCCACACGTGCCACCCTAGCGCCTGAGAGCTGCAGACATTATTATATTACATCCCTGCACCTGTAATCCCGCTTGGAAAAACACATGTGGGGTTCAGATCACATCCACGGGGCAACATCCTGCATGCACGGTGACCAGGACCTTCACACTGCTAAAAACACTGCCCACCACCCAAAGACGCCAGTGACTTGCACCCCAAAACGCGCATCCCTGTCCCCCCCCCCCGATGGTGACGGAGCCCCGAGCATCAGCGCAGGTGCTTGCAACGGGGGGGCCGCGCTTTCGCCTTGCAAAGGGAACCGGGCGCCGCTCGGAGCGGGGCTCGGYGCGCGACGCAGGGCACGGGAGACCCGCAAAGTCCTTCTGCACTACCTGGCACGAAGAGCAGGGCAGCGGCGGCCGCGAGGGCGACCCAGCAGGCGGGAGGGACCATCTCGGGGCTGCGGTTGGCGAGCGGCCGATGCGCTCGCTGCTGCTGCTGCKGCTGCGGTGGCGGCTGCGGCGCTCTCGCCTGCGCCCAACCCCGAGCACGTTTAAATCCACCGTTCGCCGAGGGAGGAGGGCGAGCTGGGGGAGCCGGGAGCGGGCGGTGAGCGCGGCGGCTCCGGCTCCGGCTCTGGCTCCGGCGCTGGCGGAGCAGCCCCCGCGCGGTGCGGGAGAGCGGCGGGCGCGCAGCGCTGCCGCCCGGCGCCCATTGGCTCCGCGCGCTGAGTGACGGCCGCGCTGCGGGGCGCTGCGGGGCGCTGCGGGTGCGGGGCCCAGCTCCCACCCGCGCTCCCGTGCCCGCTCCCATCCCTGCTCCCATCCGCATCCCCATCCGCGCTCCCATCCGCGCCCCCATCCCGCTTTGCCGAGATGCCCCCCTCTCCGCGCGGGACACAGAGCCCCGGGTGTCTGCTCCGCATAGCGAGAGCAGCCTCCCCGCAGGCGCTTTTTTGGCACATTTTTTCCCAAATCGCAGCTTTTCCCATCACACCGGACCCACAGTCCCACTCCCCGGCTGCATCCCGGCTCCGCTCAACAACCCTTCCCAGCAAAAACGCTCCCAGCAAGAAAACATCCGCAGCCTAAGGCCTCGATTTGCTTTCCYGAGAAAAGTTTCGAAAAGAAATAACACTTATTGTTGACATTTCCCCAAACAGAAGCGTTTTCAACTCCTATTTCGCATTCGTTGCAGCTTTGCTAAAAATACATTTTAAGCATCTTAAACTGCTTGGAGGCGAAAGGAAAGGTTTTGCTTAACTCAGAGCAACCTCTCTCCGCACTCGCTGTGGGCTCAAGGTCCATTCTCCCTTTCAGGCCATTCTCCTTCTCTCCCACCACTACCCACTAGCCCTCCAGGTCCAATCCAGGCACCATCCTGCTCCGTTTGTTTGCTCCTAAAGGCAAAAATATAAATATACGGCTGCATTTAAGTGCTCTAGCTTTCTGGGGTAGCTGGCGATGCACGGGGCTGTTTATTTTCTCATGCGAGGCAGGGAGTCTAAAATGCATATTTACACATGGCAGGCGGCTTGAGATCTGCAAGGAGGCACTATGGTCTGGTGGGCACGTTCACATGCGATTTTCCAGGCCCTTTCCAGGTCCTTTTCCCAATCCACCTCAATACGTATTCACCGCGGGAAGCAGGGATGTCTCCTGGACCCCAGGCTTCCCGGAAAACGGAGCCTCGCAGGGAAAGGGGAGGCCGTGCAGSCTCAAAGCAGGAGTACGGAGGGAGCAGCCGCATCCCTGGCGCTGCTCCCTGCTGCTCCGCGTCCCCCTCCTCGTTCCCGTGTCCTCCTGGCTCCCTGGGTGCTGCCGGCGCCCGCTGCGTCGCTCCAAATGAAAGGCTACCCTTTTCTCCTTGACATCTTGTTAGAATGCGAGCACAACAGCTATTGATTTGCATTTCATGCAAAGGGAAGGAGGAGAGAGAGAGAGAGAAAATAGTAGTTTATTAAAGAAAAAAAATAAACCGGCTCTGAACGTGGGGCTGCTGGCGGAATGAGCGGAGCGGTGGCAAACGTGCACTTCGTTGTCCGAGCCCCTCTCGACCTCCGCTCCCTTCACAGCCCTTGGGGACCTCGCGGGTCCCCTTGCAACCTCCCTGCAACCCAGGGAGCAAGGGGAAAGGAGGAAAAAAWAATTAGGAAGCGCAATGGGGGAAGAGGAGCGGGAGATGCCGGGGCTGGACGCGAGCRTCTCGGAGAGCCGCTATCGATTCTGGTTGGGAAGAAGGGCGCGAGAAGGAGGCGCCAGGTTGTTAAGTGCTCTTATCTCCCCAGCAGAGCCGCCGGGAGCTGATTCCCAACAAGATCCTCTCCGGCTGCGCACGCAGGAGTCGGATGCGGAGCTCACTTGGCATTCCCTGGATCTCTACAGGTCCCTGTCAATGCCAAGCGCACGCCAAGGGTCCGAGGCTCCTTTGCAAAGGGCTCCAGCGCAAACATAGCGCGGGGTCCCGTCGGTCTCTGCTAGAATCCATCCCTGCTGCCTTGGCTATAGATCTATTCTCAGCTCAACTCCTACTCGTTGCAGCATCGCCGCAAGGAGCCTTTCATGCCGTGACCCTGGAGAACCTACCAGCCCRCGAGCCTCGCCTCGCAGGGAGGAAATATTGTCCTCGCTATTACACAGGAGGGTCAACCAAGGCGGGAGGCTGTGACAACAGGCGGCAGGAGCAAATACAGAGGGTTCAGAGCTGCACGATGCAGAAAAAACAACCTATCAATGGCAGGGCACGGGTGCAGGAGACCCAATCTGGCCGCCTCCACCTGGGGGCATTTCCCACATCTSGAGGATGCTCCAGCTGCAACTTGGGTTTGCAAAGAACGGCTCGCACCGCTCGGCTCCCACGTGAAACCCCTCTCCAGATCAGCAGACAGCACACGGAAACCTGGATGCACGGAGTGGCACCAGCGCCCGGCTCCACGGGCGAGGGCAGCGCCGAGCTCCGAGCAGGAGCCTGGGGAGGGGGCGACGCACCCGCTCCCGGCGCACCAAGGATTTTCCATATGCTGCCTGATCAGTTATACATTCCTTCAAATGCTACCGCACAGATATTTCAGAGGCAGCGTGTAGTGCCATCTGTTATGCTACATACTGCACGGAGCCCGGCCAATTCCRAGCTCCTGTAATTTTATCTCCTCCATTTCGTATGCGGCACAGGCGGCTTCGCGAGGCGACTTGGCGGAGGGTGGGAATTTGCAGGGGGGATGGAGCGAATCAAGAGGCGAGGCCCGCGGTGACAGCTCCCGCTGGCTCCCCAGAGCCTGTTTTGTTCCGCACCTGGAAAACCTGCTGGCAAATGCACCTAGACACCCCCCTGCCAAGCAGCTAATGCACGGGATGAGCTGGATCCCGGGAACGGAGCCGAGGGGGAAGGTCCCGTCCTCAGAGCYGCGGGCATCGCGGTACCCATGCGCGCCCTACACTGCCCCTCGCGCCACTTTATCCCGATTTCATCAGGAAAAGGGACATGGAGAAGAGGAACCCTCCAGGTTTCCTGTGTTTTGCTGGCTCCCTCCTCTGGCACTTGGAAATATTTGTATTTTGTGGATGGTGTGGCCACCAAGGAAGCTGGAGGAGCTCCTTGGAGCGTCCGCCTCCCAAGCCAAGCAAGTCCTGCTCCCATTCCGCACACGCCAGCAGGGATCCTGCTTCTCCAAGGTGCTCTCCCCATCCTTGGGGCACTAATTATGAGGAAGAGGAGAGCCAACCCCTTCTGAAGTCCTACCCCTTCCACCACCTCACATGAAAGCAGTAAGTCAGACAYGTGTTAAGGAGAACACCAAGAAGCAGCATTAGCAGAACCGGGTCAGATCCATATYCCTCTCCTCAGGGAACTCGAAATTCCACAAGGAAAGACGCAGGGACTCAGGGCAAACAGATTTTGAGACTTTGAAAAACAAACGCCTTACAGTCTATGGAAGGGATTTGTATTCCGGCTCCGCCGCTGCCGTCAAGCACCGGCACAGATTTTGCTCTCAGTTACRTTTTATTGTTTCTTAGTTCATTAATACACATTAATACCTTGTTTTTGTGTGCCATTTAATATTCTTCCCAGCGCTTCGATTTTTCATTTGAAAGGGACACTTCAAGGGCTTTTTAAACATTATTTCGTTATTGCTCACAGAACACTTGTGATGGGAAACAGCATTTCCATTCTGTTTTAGAGCTTGTAAACAACACTTCTCCCTTATAAAGGAATAAAGTCTGTTTATCCATCCACCAAATCCTAACAAGCGGAGACCTACGGGGAGCCTGTTAGCTCGGGGAGCTGCAGGTGGTAGGTGTTCCGAAATAATAAATAATAATGTTTGCTTCTCCGTCTTCCCTCTAAAGTTTCAAGGACTCTCGAAGCTGCTGCCAGGCTCCGGCAGGCAAAAACACCCATCCAGCCTCTGCTCGAGCGCTCAATATTGAGCACTGCAAAACAACAAGGTGGGAGAAGAAGGGGGATTTCTCAGAGTCCCAATGTGGAGAAATCCCTCATCTTGGACCACCTTGTAGCTCGTGGCCGTGCAGCTCCGGAGCAGGAACTCGCCCCTTGCCCGAGCTCCCAAGGCAATCCAAAGGGAATCGTTCTTCATAATTGTTTTTCAACTTCTCCTCCAGCTGGAGGAATAATGACTGCACAATTCTCCTAACAACATGATCATAATCTATCAGCTCTATGAACTATAGAATGAACCCAAAGAGATAATTGGTGCAGGCACTGAATGATAAACATGTCAAGATTATGATTTCTTTGCTTAAAAATGAAACAAAGATATGATTGGAAATGCCATGCTTGGGGAGTATGAGCAATATTCCCATGCTCCATCATCTAAATTAGTTTATAATTTGCATACCCTTGTATTTTTAGGCATTGTTCGAAGGCAGGCGAGCTGGGAAACTTTCGGCTCCCCACATTTGCAGACCTTGTCCTTCCACAGCGCCTCCGGAGCAAGGATCTCCATGGGCACGAGCGAGTCCCAGGGACATCCCAGTGGATGCAGAGGGCTGAGCGGAGCCAGAGGAGCCTCGCAGGCTTTATCACCTCCTTTCCACAGGGCTTTACGACCTCCAGCATTCGCTTTAAGTGCAAGGCTCATACATTGCTCGGCAGGCAATGAATTTTACGGCTGCACCTTTCCATCTGCTCTTTCCCGACGCTCCCGGAAGAACAACAAATCCAGGCTGACATTCGCATCAGCATAAAAATCTAGAAGAGGGCAGAATCCACCCGATTCCCAGCTTTGCTCCAAATGCACAAGSCCTCCGAGTCAAGCAAGCCTCGCTGCTTCACTGGCTTGAACAGGGGGCCAGAGCATTAACAAAACCAAGAGGCAAGAAGCTCTGCAGATCACTGGATAATGTTCAGGTAACAATGGGGATGGGTGTCTTTTCTTTCCCCATCACCACCACCAAATGAAATTATTTGGCAATACGTATCTGCTGCAAAACAAACCAAGGCTATAGACCAAGGCCAAACCAAATAGATGAGTCTGTATTTGCTCCTGAGGAGAAGCTGCAGTTTATATGGGCTTGCTCTGGCCAGAATGCAACGTTCCTCGCGCCCTGGGCAGGCTGAGGGTTTGCAGGAGAGGCTGCAAAGCCCAACGGCAAAGCCAAAGGAGGCAGCTCTGCGCCGGGACCAAGAGCCGGGCACGCTGCCTCGTGCAACGCCGGCGATCGCGGGGGCCTTCGCTGGATGTGAAACCTCGGCGCTTACGAAATCCCCTCCCAAGAGGAYGCTTGGAATAAACTGTCATCTGATAATAGCTACCAGGTGGCGAGCGGAGGAAAAAAACGGCACGCACAGAATGTTTTGACTTCAAACTCATGTGGATTGTCACAGAGCGCGCGCGTTTTGTGTCCCTTCCTCTTGCCTTCCTCCCCCTCACCATTTTCCCCCATCCGCGTGGCTGAGGGCCAGGCACTGAGGCSTCCGGAAAGCTCGGGAGGAGCTGTTGGGATCGGGGTTATCTAAGGAAGCGCAATGTCCCCGCATGCACCAGGGGACGTTGCACCCAAGGAAGGCATTGCACCCAAATATCCTCTTTTTAGTCCCATCCTGCTGCTGCCTCCATTGCTCCATCCTTCCCACACCTTTCCACAAGGTTGTCGGGAAGTTGCCCCTGTCCCTCTCCTCCACAGCTCAATTCCCGCTCCAGCCACACCTGAGAGGAGCAAGACACGGGTCACGGGAAGCCCTAGTGATGACAGCCCCTGTGAGGACACACGTGGCACCGCGAGCTCCACTGCAAAGGCAACTGCAATCACAACGCCATCAACACCGGCGGAAACACCATATTTATACAGGGCCTTTCATCACTCACATGTAATGCAGTCAGCGCCAGTGCAAATATGCCAGCATCTGAAATAAAATATTTGCCATACATTTTCATCATACATTTCATGCAGACCAAACACTGCATTCGGGAGAACCTTGCACATCCGCTCACTGGAGGCTTTGGGAAGGTTTTTGTGCATTCTCTGAAGTCGTGCAAAAAAAGAAAGGAAACGCCCCARTGATGCTTGGGAAAATGATAAAACCTGCATTCCCATTGAACTCTTTTTGGTGTAAGTTGCAAGGAGCTTCTGCATGGCCAGCCAGCCTTTAACCTCCAGTGGGGAGAATTGCTCCGCACAGGTCTTGACACATTTAATGTCTCCGTAAAGAAAAACACGGTGTGTTGACGCTCCTGGAGAGCCCTGACAACTGACAGCCTAATGGCTCCTTATTTTTTTCCCAGCTGCAGTCTCGAAAAAGAAATAAATTTAGCTCCTTGAGCACCGCGGCTGCTCTCGGAGCAGCGTGTGCTCCCATGCCGAGTGCCTGCAAGCCAAGTGTGCAGCCACGAGCATCGCTGCAAAGGACAACACCGGCCGTGCGAGCGCACCACGGAACCACCACCAAAGAGATTTCTCCCTTCCCAGTGAGGAAAGGACCAGGAAACCAGCTCCGCGTTCAAAAAATACTGCCTGGACACATGGACCCAATGCCCACGTTCCTGTGTGAATCAGCTATCAGGACTTGCGTATTCAGCCTGGCCTGCTCCATCTTTTTCCAGCCTAAATACACTAGCTTCCATATCCCCCGTCATAAGGAATTTTCCCATGTCCTTAAATCATTCTTGTCACCGTATGACAAGGAATTGGAAGGGCTGAGATTATTTATCTTATAAAGGAGACAAATAGGAAGCCATATGATGAATGTATATGAAATAATGAATGAGGGAGACAAAGTGCTCGTGGTGCTTCCAGCCTCCCTGCCTTGCAGCACAAGAAGCCCCCTTTGATTCCAGGGAAATGGTGACAAATTCGGAAGGCATGAGAAGCAGCACCCTCCCCAACAAGCCTGTGGAATGCAAGAGCTCGGAAGGTTACAGAGACATTTATATCAATAGCAGGACCATTCAGAGTTAATGGCTAATGCTAATGAAAAGGAGATAATGAATTTAAGCCGATTTCTAATGACTGCATTGGGCGGAATATAAGTCATCGGGTTTAGCACGTGGAATCGGCCAGTTCAGGAGAGGGACGTCCTCCTTTCAAGCATAACTCGCAGCACTGGAGGCAGGAGCCTCCCTTCTCCCACTCACACACAAAACACAGAGCCTAACTCGGCACTTTTTTTAGCCAAGCAAGCTCAGCTGGTGTGAAAATCCTCCAGCACCTCTAAGCTCTAAATCACGAGGCAAAAGTACTTGAGCAGAACAGCGTTTCCCTACCCAACCATATTGCAAAATATTCCGTACATCTGTCCTGGACATCAACCCATTGCAATGATCACTAAAAAAGGTTTGAACATAGCAGAATGTTCTTTACTCCAGAGTGTAACCTGCTAGTTATTAAGTGCCATATAACGCCGGGCTCCCACTGTAAAAGGCTCTTCAGAAATGACAACATAAAGAATAATGGGCTCCGAGCAGGACTCAGGTGAAACTTGACAGTTAAAACCAGGAGAATTTTATATCAAAACCCTGCAAGTTTCACAGGAACATAACACAAGGCCATAAATCACATTGGCTTTGCTTATGAGGTTGGTGGCGCTCAGGAAAAATAAAACCCCCCAAACTTCTGATGGCACCAAGAGGATATTTCTCATGATGCCAAAGGAATGAATTGTTTTACCTTTGCAGGAACACAACGTTTCCCCAACAGCCTTTGAGAAATTGCTCTATCATTAATGTGAATTAAGGGCGTTCCCACATGAGACAACCGCCCTCCTTAGTCCCTGTGTCCCACAGGAGGGACAAAACGCTTCCCCACGGGAGTTTTATGGGCTTCATCATGGAAATGATGAGCATGTGCTCAAGTACCTTAAAAAGCTCTCCCCAGAGAAGAACGGGGCCACTCAAAGACCATTTTCCAGCAGACCGTCACCACATGGGCTATGTCACAACACAGACTAGCACTACACGCCATAGCCCARCCCTTGCTAGGCATCGCATGGGAGCACGTCCACTAGAAAATGAAATTTAAGGCAAGAATAGAGTGGGAGAGGAGCTGCAGCGCTTCCGTGTAGCTGCGTTGCTCCCACTCCCCACGGCGTATCGATCTCTCCGGAGAAGAGTCAGCAGCCCAAGCTGACACGCCGTCCCTCAGCAGGGGTAATAGATGACCCTGCTGGGAACGGCAGTTAACTGATGAACCCATCTGGCAGGGCAAGGGGAGGAGTGATTGATTCACTCTCTCTTCTCCTGCTTAGACTTTTCACCCTCAACAGGCCACGAAGCCTCGTTCATCATCTTCATCAATCAAATGGGTAAATATCATTAAATCTACAGGCCACAGGCAGCATCATTTATATTTTCTTTTTTGCCTTTTTATTTTACTTTCTAAAAGTTCACCCTTGCTGGCTCTCACTGAAAGCGGTGTTTTCACCCATCAGGGTGTTGGTGAGGCCAAATGGAGATGCTGAAACCTTGATAAGATGGGACAGAGGAGGACTTTGGGTCCCGTTGGGACTCCTTTGCAGCAGCAAAGATCTACTGTGTTGTTGATGCACCCCATAACTTCCCAAGGATGATGTTGGACCGTAACCATTGCCCTGCTCTGTGCAGATAGAGTCCAGCRTGTTCTATAGCATGGTCAAGGTGCACAAGGGGCTCTGATGTGGAACAGAAAGGCCGTGGTGCTGCCAGCTCCTCACTGACACGGTGACAATTTCATCTTGGCCACCTCCCATTCAAGACTTGAGCAGGTTCAACCTCTACTTAGCCAGGCCAGACTGCGCTCCAGGGTGGACGGGTGATGGACAACGAGCGCAGACGCATTTGCTGCCTTCCCTCTCACCCACACACTCCATCAGAGAAGCTCAAAGGAAAAAAAACCACCAGGAGCAAAAAGCCGCCTCGGAAGCAGGAGACAGAAGAACCTGACTCAGGGAAATTCCAGGCAAGTTCAGAGAGACCTTGAGTGAAAATCCCTGTCGGAGCCACATTGAGGAACAGATGCAGCTGCCAGCCCATAAATTATCTCCTGGAGGAACAGCTGCCAGAGCCAAGCCGGCCTCTCCGCTGGCCAYGGTGGCGGAGGAAGGGCCAGCAACGTTGTTGGAGGGGACACGGATCACTTGATTAGCCTTAATTGCCACCCCAGCAGCAGAGAGGCCTTGGCTTCATGCAAAGGCGGCACTTCAGGCCCAGAACCGGCAAGGTTCGTTATCAGCAAGCCGCTTACGGCCCCGGGGCCGCGCGTTAATTAAAGCGGCTTTGTGCTGAGGCTCATTCATTAGCACGGCGCTCCTTTAATCACTGCCTCTTCAGCCACCCCGACAATCTATAAATCTCCTCAAATATGAAATAATGGAGCGGAATGGTCCAATTCATCACGGCGTAATAAGTCGGCATAACGTGGGGGTGGACAGGGCGGTGCCGCCTTCCCGGTCCCTTCCCATTCCCTTGCCCAAGTCTTCCCGTCTCATTAGCGATGGCAGCTCCGAACAGGAAGGGCGGGATGCGTCGGAGATGGATGCACGGGATAGGGAACCGCCAGCACCACGACCCTGCATCCCAACCCGTCCCAACTAGCGAGGCCAAGCCCAACATGCCCACCACAAAAACCTGGGGCAAAGGCGCTGAAGAAAAGGACCACAACTTCCAAATCCCTTAGAAAAGCAGCCACGGCTTCCCAAGGAGCTCCAAAACGCAAAAATTCCCCAAGCTAATCGTGCTTTGGAAAAAGGGAAGCATCGAAGAGAAAAAAAGCGCGACTTGTAAAGAACATTGTGATGTCTTTACAAAAGTCTTTCTTTTTCTTGTCAAAAGATACCTAGAAAGAAATATCCAGCCCACACTGTAACATCTCTATACTTTGCTACTTTATTTTCTATATTTTCCTACTAAACCTATTCAGCCTTAGAAAGTYGTCAATTCTAATGCACTAACACTTATATTATTAATGTGTCTATTAATATAATTAATACTATATGTTGATTTATTCAAGTCAAAATTTTTTCGCAGGAAAGAGTCAGTTGTGATAAACTGATTATCTGGAAAAAGTTAAGCTATCAAAATACCGTTTTCCAAAGGTTTCTTTAAAAATGAAACCTGTTTGTTTTAAAGCCTGTCTGCATCTCAAAATCTAGGTTAGCGTTGCCCAGGATTTTTTTACAGATAAAAGATGGAATATGCAAGTAGATGCAAGCTCTAAGAATACATCATTTCAACGGAGCCAGCCCGGCGCGGTGGGGAGGGGATGCTTCGGCACATGCAAATGCTCCGGGTTTTGATGTTTTGTCCCCGTTTGCTATGACAAGTGCATTCAAGGAGGGGAAATTATTTCCTTCTCAGTGTTTAAGGATCTGCTCAAAGCCGCAGATCTCTAATACAAGCAATCTGCTAAGTGCTAATTTGTCAGCGTGACACCTTTCATCTCCACGGGTCTCCGAATCCTTCATCTGCTCCAGAGTCTCTTGACCCACCACAACAGAAGCTCCTTCATAAACTGCCCTGAAGGGGGAAATTTGGGTTCCTCTCCCCTTCCAGGCTCCTCCAGGACATGAGTGACTAATTACTAGCCAAGCCAATGAGTTATCCCCATCCCTGGTTAATCCATGAACTCCTAGATGCTTCCGAGAGGACCAGAGTACTGGGATCCTTCCCATCAGAAAGCTCCATTACACGAATTTTCAAAAAAAGCTCATTACTACAAAGCTCTGTGCATGCAATCCCATTAATAACACACATCAGGATATAATTATAATATTAGGCACTTAAACTGCAGTTTTCATCTGCAGCTCTCCAAGTGTTTTACCATAGTAAATTAAGTCCCGCTAATTTGGGCTGGTCAGAGTTTTCCGTTTGAAGCTTCTTTTCAAGGAAAATCTGCTTTTACATTAGAAAGAAATCGTAAGGAGGAGCTGCTCTTCCCCTAAATGCTCAAAATCACACCCACTTTTGCAGAGAGGGCAGGGAGTTTGGGGGTCCTCAGGGCTCATACAGGTGCTCACATCCCTGCTCCCTCCTTGCCTGTAATCCATGCAATATCTGTGTTTGTAATCACTTGAAAATTTTCAATTAAACGCAAAAAAAAAAAAAAAAAAAAAGAAAAAAACCAGAAACAAGTAAATCTATTCTCTCTTTTGACTGTCTTATTGATTAAAACAAATGTCTGAGCTGCGCCTGCTGGACCGTGCAAAGCAATCTGTCTTGGGCGGGTGGGAGATCGTTAGGGAATGGGGAGCAGAGCTGAGCACGCCGCATCGCACCCCACGGCCCAAAATGCAAAACGCAGCAGCAAAGCCAGCGGGTCCCCAGGGATGCACAATGCAGCCCGAGGTGCAATTCTCCCACGAGATCTCTTCTACTTCTGCAAAATTGCAGGATTCAGCAGCAAAACGTCGTGCTGGCGAGGATGCCGTGAGGTTTGCAAGCTGCAGAGCCTCGAGGTGATGTTCCACCTTGCACCGTGGTGGGAGGACCATAAAACCGGCCTAGATAGCAGCAGGAGCACCAGCACTTGGGCAAAGAGGGTGATTTGGATGCACGCTAAGCGCTAGCAAGGGAAAGCAGGGGAAAAGCTGCCCACGTGAAGGTTTTGCTGCAAAAACACTCACTTACGCATTCCCAGGCTGCACTGGAGGCATCTAATATTGGCTGCTGACAGCGACAGCAACAGATGGAGATTGCTCTGCTCGGCCCTGACAGCACTCCTCTTCCTTAGCAAGACTAGCCTGATCTCAATTCCACTCCATCAGAGCCCCCAAAGGCCATGGGTAAATTAAGTGAGGACTTTTTGCTCCTCATTGCAGCTCGCGCGCTCGGCAGGGCAGCCCGGCAAGCTTGCAGGAGGTGCAAGAGTGCATCCCCAGGCAGCTCCTGGCCAGCAAACCTGGCCTTTCAGCAGCATCACCATGCATCATTTCTATTTCCAGGGCTGTTCGCACTCGGTGGTAATTTTGGAGCGGCGCCGTTCCCATCCAAGCTTGCTGCCAAAACGGTGGTGCAGGCGGTGGGATGCAGGCAGAGGATGGTGGGGACACGGGGCACATGCACCGAGTAGCTGTCACACGGGAGCATCGTCCCCCCGGCACATGTTGGAGCCTCTCACATTCCTTAATATACTTTCTCTAATTAAGCCGTTCAAGGCTCCGGCTTAAACAGCTGCCAATAGCTGCTGCAAATTGATTTATCTTTTGATGAAGGAAAAATTTGCTGGAAAGCAACCAGGAGGCAAACAATGTATGGGTTTTGGTAGGGGGGGATTCAATTGCTTTGCATTGTGTTAAGATTCAAACACATCCCAGAGACAGGAGGAGCCTTTCACAAGCAAATTGTTTTTATACGACACCTACCTTTCTATATAAACAGTAGGCTAATTTACACATCCACCTACAATACCTGCTAGATAACAGAAGTATACGCTTTAAAAGCCAGATGAAACCCTGAGCATTCCATGGGCACACACGCAAATAAAACGCAGCCAACCTGAAACCTGCTTAGGGGGAAAGAAAAAGCCTTCTGGAAACACAGGCGATCCATCCATAATAGATATGGCCCGCAGCAGTCCCTGCTCCGAGGCTGCAGAGGTCAAGCCTTGCAAAGAGCATCTCCATCCCGGGATCGCCGTGGTTTGCAAGCTGCACAGACCAGGATTAGGGCCTTCGCCCTTTGCACTTCATTGCCTGGGGTTTTTTCACTCATTACTCGTAAGGGAGGGTGAGGAGGGACATGCATTTAGAGGAAATCACAGCCAACATGATAACACCAAGAAACGACCCAAAATATGAGTTATTCCCCCTTTCCCAGCAGCGCTCACGCTCGCCTCACCTCAACGGGAGAAATAGTATTTATCTGCTTGCTTGCTTGCCCAAAAGCAGCTTTTTTCCACTTGGACTCTGGCATCTGCTTGGCCAAGGACCAAGTTAAAACGCAAGGGCAAGAGACGTGGCAACAACCATCGCGGGAGGGCTGCATTTGCAAACTGCTCTTCTGTGCGTCCTTCCTTTACACGCTATTTTGGACATATGCATTTTCCACACCAACACATGCCAAGCATTCAAGAGTGGTTAATTTGCCCAGACAGGCAGTAAATACATCCCACCTCGTGCATCCTCCCAGAATAATTTGCTTCCCGGTGTCACCTGCCATGTAAATCATCACCTCGGGATTTATTCTAAGCTACTTTCCAAACAGCTCTGGACCTAATAGGAAAAAAAATAACAGGAACCAGTAGAAGGGTTGCAGAACCTCTCTGCAATAGCAGAGGAAAGTGCAGGGACGAGAAGACATTTCCCACATCTACCCAGCAGCGTTTCCAAGGCTCGCTTTTAGATGCAGAGCCGTCCTAGGAGGCTTTTTTTCTCACTCAAGTTATGCTAAGCCATTTACATACGTTTCTGTGCGACATCAAAAGCTCCCGTTCTTTGAGTCAGACACTGACTCTCACTATAAGAGCATCCAAAAGCTACTCGCCGCACGGTTGTTATAACTCACCAAGTTAGAGCTGGACTAGAAAAAAGATGATGAATCCCATGAGAAGTTACACGCTTGGGATTTTTTTTTCTTCCACTAGCGCTATTTTTTTTTTTATTTAAATCTTGCCTCAAAGCAGAAGTCGTGTAGAAAATGGGGATTGATCGGGCTGCTTGGGCAGCACCTTTGCAAAGAAACGAGCAAAACTGAAAGAGCTGCTTTCAAGAAGCAATGAAAATTCTCTGAAATTTTCCTCAAAGAAAGCAGGACATGAAATGCAGCTTCATTCCCTTTCCTCCCCAAATGTCTTCAATATCCAGGCTTGTTGAGAGGGTTTTACCTAAAGAGGTGGGCGCCTTATACCCTATAATGGTTGGGGGAAAAGCAGGAGCCAGGGGGACTCTTCTCATCTGCATCATCTTGCAGAACTGAAAGAGCAAAAACAAGCCTCCCCATGTGTCCCTGTCTTCTTAATTCCGTGCTCAAAACACCCGAGAATCTCTCTTTTGTTCCTTGACTGTCTCCCTTAATCCTCCCCTCAGTCATTATTCAATATTTGGCTTTGTGACTATGTTATTTAACTTGGCGGAGCGCATGGGGATGCAGCTTGCATGAAAGAGTCTATTTTTAAGAAGTTGGAAGGGGACTGTTCTGTGCGCGGGGAGTAAAACACGGTGACAGCAAAGAGGAGACCAAAGCTTCACCCATCAAAATCCTCTCCCGGGTTTCTAGTCACAAGATCGTCATTCAAGGGAATAAACGAGCAAAGCAAGYCCTGATGTCGGTAATTTGGTGACGCACAAAACTGCCGCGTGCTTTACAATCAACGCGCATCTTCGCCCCTAATGTATGCGCGACGTTTTAACATAATTATTTGTGCAACAGTTTTAACATTTGCAGCCTGCTCTGGCTGTCAACGTGGAAGCCACAAAAAATAAAAATTTAAAATACTCTTCTTCAGAGACAGGATTTTTTTTWAAAAAAAATCAATCTCGGAGCAACCTCCTTTGTATTTTGTTGTGACAAGGCTGAATTTAAACAGCCTCTGAAGTCAAAACAACAGGAGAAATATCAATACACATTAATTTAATCAAGAAACACCATTCCARCATTCCTGTCTGAACCCGGCTTTATTTCCACGGCACTTTCCGACAGAGCCCACGGCTTCCTGTGGTGACCACCGGCCTTGCAAAAGTGCCAAGACCACCTGCACTATTTGCCTGGATTCGCCACCTGCATTTTCATGTGCAAAACAGAGGGGATAGGGATGAAAGGGTAAAAATGTTAATAAAAACTATCCGGACCATCAAATCCTGGGTGCGCGGCCTAGCACTTTGAGACAAGACCCTCATTAGGAGAGGGAGGGTGGAAAGGACGAGCCCAGCACACCAAACGCAGCAATCACATGCACTTGACCTTTCAAATGAATGTACATTTTCTAACGGACTGCTCGTGTCGGGGTAATTCTGACAGGCACCTCATAATCCTTTTAAAAGGCTAAAATTGAGGTCCCGGCCTGCGCGCGAGGCCTTGCCCCGGCGGCGCGGGGCGCCTCCAATGACGTCCCCCTCCATCCGGAGACCTTTCAGGTTTCACATCCATTAACAAGGCAGCGTCCTCTGTGCTTGCACAGCGGGAAACTAAAATCTGAGGTTCCTTAGTACAAATTGGATGATTAAGCACTCAGGATGGAAAATATCTGTCCTGGCCAACACATACTAGAGTAAGACCCATCCAGCTCCTTCCAGAGAGCCCCAAGCATCATCAACCACACAATTCGGGGTGAAAGGCATGAACCCCACTTGGGTCAAGCCGTTTTTGCCTCACTGTCAGGTTTCCATTCCCTAACATGGGCTCTTCAACCCGGATCCCTAAGGGGTCATGGCATGGAGACCAGCATCACCAAGCTGACGAGGAGCCCTGCTCACTGCTAAGCGTCCACACTTAATTAATCAAGACGGCTCCGTGATCAGCTTTCTACGCACAGAACCAAGTGTGCGAACAGTTTAATTTATTTATTTAACAGCTGAATGCCTAATGAGCTGTCATCTCCACACAACATTTGACAAGGGCCAAAGAGCTGCCATCCAAGACCTGGATCGCGTTCCTGGCGCTTGGACCCGACTGCGGGCCTCAACTAAGAGAACACGGTTATTCGTTCAATAGGGTCTCAGCAAAAATGGTGAAATGCAGCACAATCTCCCTGAAAAACCTCCTCTCAGCCCCCCAAAAATCCCTTCCCCCAGCAGAAGTGCACTGCAATGTTATTAATGCCTGCTTGCGAGGAGTGCCTCCATTCCACTCATTCTTCGTTCCCTCTTTTCTAGCCATCACTTTCAAGTCTCTACTGTCCAACTGTGCATTGTGAAAGAACCTCTCGTTCAAAAAAAAAAGAGAATTTAAAAGCTTTAAATCTAGTTCTCCGGTCTCCGACCCCCTGCAGATTCCGGCACAGCAAATAACGTGCTTAGCCGCCCTCCTCAAAAAAGATTTAATCTACTATATTTCCAGAGCTTGTACGATTCAACCCTGCCTCTAATTCTGTTTTGAGAGCTGCAGCCTGAAGCTCTGCTTAAAGGCAACCTCGGAGGCAGCAAGGCAGCCCCTGGGAAAGCATTCCCAGGATCTGGACCACCCCTTCCCACCCCTCTCCATTCCCTGTCCAATATCCAGGTGAAGCCATAGCTGCTTGCTGCTCATTCTCACTTGCAGTGAGCTTTGGACACCATTGCATCCTCCAGATCTGTATATTTGGCCAGGAACGGCCCCCTCATGCCCATCAATTTGCTGTCTCCTCACCCTGGTTAAACATCCCTGTGCACATGGGGAAAAACATCTCGAAACCCTCACATATAAGATCCAAAGGGCACCGATATGCTGGATAAATGAACAGGTAGCTGTACTTTCATTAAAACCACCGCATTTAAATTACTCACAGATGAGATGGAAGACACGAGGTTAAAAACTTAATTGACTAAATCAGCTGAGACGCCAAGGGCTGATTATATCATTTAAAATAAACACGATATTGGCCATCAAAAAAACACACAATATATTATTACATATCAAAAGCTGTTATTCAAGAAGCACAAACAATCTCCTCCCCAATCCCTGTGGATCTCAGAAAAACAACCTTCCTATGATTATTGGCTTCTTTTGCTTCCTTTCTAGGAGGATGGGAGAAACAATTGGGGAGAAAAGGGGAAAGACTTTCCGGAGGGACCGCACGCACGGAGCAAAGGAGCAGAAATGCCAGCACACGGCATCTGCTCGCCTCTTAATAAAACTAATCCCAGCTCAAAACCCACTAATCCAGAGAGGAAGTGCTGGAGTGGAGCCAAAGGGGCACAATTATTTTACCATCATGCTATGCCGCCGTTCCCAGGGGCGTCTGGCACGTGCCCGCACCAGCTCGCCTTTCCCGCCTGGCCTTCATCCCCCTCCTTCCCATTTCTCACTCCGGTTCCTTTCTTCTCACTGGGTGGCTATTTAATTTGTTGTATTCCAAGCCTTGCCTTTCATGAGCAAAAAACTTGCATCTGGGCCTGCTTTTTCTCTCTTTCACTTCGTTTTCTAAAAATTCTGCTTTTTAGATATAAAAAGAGAARCACGGGGCGGGAGGAGGATGCTAAAGGATGGTGGATGAAAGCCGCCTTCACATGCGTGCACGAGCCACAGGATGCAAAGCAGAGCTGGGCCTTTGGGGACAGTTTAAAAATGCTGCCCCAGGCAGGATTAGSCAGGGAAAAAGCTGATCCGTCCTGGGGATTCTCCACCCTACAGCCCAGACAGGAGCTCGGGTGAGTTTCTCAAGGGCAAACCCCCCCTGAAAGGGTCTGGCTGAGCAGAAACGAACCTTGAGGAGGACGCTGTGAACCTCTTGAAAGCTTTGCCCCTGCAAGGAGCAGCAAAAAGGGAAGCCAAGAGGAAAAAAACATGCCGTCGTGGTGCAGGAGCTGTATTAAGCACATCTCGTACCCCAGAAAGGGCCCGGGAAGGCAGTAAAGCAGGACTGCTCACGGAGGAATATTATCAGCAAGAAACAGAATGTCTTCAAAACCATCTCTGCTGCCGATCAGAGAGACGGCGACAACAAACGGAGCACAGGAGGGATGCAATCAGGCGCTGAAAGGAGAGCAAGGGATGTGGCTGCCAGCTCAGGGCTCTGCTGAGGAGGGTGTTTAAAGATCAGTGTGAAGGTTGGCAGCACACGCAGGGCCAAGCTCGCCGTGGCGCCGCTGGCTTCAAGAGCTGCAGTGAGATTTGTGGGGCAGATGAAAGTGGAGGAAGCCAAAACCATACTCATCATCATCTAATGCGCACTGAGCATGTGTATCCACCCTTCCCAAGCCTTGCAGAGGCTAAGGATGCTGTCAGGAAGTGAAGGGATGTGACAGGGTAGTGGCAGCATCCTCACATCTGCCGGGAGCCGYGGGCGCTTCCCTCCTCCTCCTCCTGCTGTTACGGATGCTCTAGTGCTGGCCGGAGGCTGTGAACTTGGCACAGGGCTGGGGATCATCGGGAGCTCGTGCGTGTGGGCAAACAGGTTGCAAAGCGGCCAAGGGGGGGGAATTGGATCCCATCAAGGCACCGTGCCACCCAGCGAGCTCGGGGTGCATCTGGTGACAGCAGCTCCATTCCGGTCCCTGAGGGAGCACAGCTGCTGCGCCTCCTGTGTGCAATTCCCAGCCCTCTGCCAGCACCGGGATCGGGGGTGCCGGGRGCTCCCCAAAGCCGCTGGCCCACCAAAGTGTCCCCATCTCCCCTGCCCAAACTATCAGTGGGATATGGAGAGCGTGGGAAGGGCGAGCGTGACAAATCCGCCCGCCAGATCAGAGATGTTGAGTGCAGGGTGACGACTTATCCTTCACCGTACGTACAGATTTATTAAAAATTTAAAATTGCTACACACATCTAAAGGGCTGGGTTATTTATTTTTGCAAGGGCTGATCAATCACACGTGTTCCCAAAGGATGCCAGACCTTTAACAACTCATCTGATTATGCCTGCTGTACCCGCATCGCTCCAGCCCCGGTACTTAATATTTTATCCGCATGGCTCCTAGGCAAAGCCGGGATGGAGCCTGAGCTCGTGGCGGAGCAGAGACCCGCGTTTGGGTTTTTATCAATTTCTCCTCAAGGGCAGAGGTGGATGGAAAGAAATAACTTTTATTTTGCCCTCTGCCCCCGCTTTCAAAGCCACAGATTTACTTTAATCACGGCCGCAGTGAAAATACAGGGCTCGCAAGGGAGCGCAAAGCCGGGCAGATGCCAGCCTGGTTGCGAGGATGCCGCCCCGCACCGCGCACGTTTCTGCACGCTAAGCTGGAGAGCAGCCGGGCAGAGATGAGGCTGCGGCAGGTCTATGGGAACATCACACRGCCTCTCCAAGCTGCGGGGCTCTTCCAGCATCGGCGCATCCTCCGGAGCGAGGATGAAGAGCTGCAGGCGCGGAGCATCGGGAAACTGAGGCGGGGAGGGCGCAGGATGGGCTGGAAGGATCTGCGAGTGGCGAGCACGCAGGACGGGATGGAAAGGCTTTTAAGCAAAGGCCACGTTATTCCAGTACATCTCTTTTGTGTGCCGGCCCTAATTGAATGGTTATGGCGATGCTAAGCAGCCCGCGCGCTCCGCGCCCGGAGTCAGTCCAATCTCTGAAATCATGTAATTTTTTGCATGACTGAGCGTGCAGATGTAATAAAAATAAAGAAAGAAAGAAAAGAAAGAAGACGGGGGAGGGGGGAAAACAGCGTGCCCTTCAATGAAACGGCAATTGATGGAGATGAATGGTYGGAGGGCGCTGGATTGCGGAGCTGCTGGCGGGAATCTCCCCCTGGACCACCCGGGGACCCGACGTGTGCCCTGATCAAAGCTGTGTCCCCACCGGCACAAGGGTCTCCATTGGGGTGCCAAGCTCATTAGGCAAATRAAGGGTAATTACCCCTCCAGTCGGCTCACGCCAAGCAGGGATGCARCCTCTCCCGGCGGAAAGGCTGGGAGAGAAGGATCCAACGGCGGGTCCAGACCCTACCAGCAAGCACACACCTATCACAGGGGCACATCTAGCCACTATAAAGCCCCCCATTACTGACAAAGCAGAGCACAGAGGGGAGCACCTAAAACTTAGTATTGCAGTCACGCAGGGTGCCCACAGGGCCAGCAGAAAGAGTCCGCAAAGCAAAATACCATCCGTTGGCTAAAGATTCATGAATTTTATCCTCAGCGCCCCTTAATTGCACCCATAAATTAAAAATGAACTAATTTCGCACTGTGTAAAGTGAATGCCTTCACCTAAAAAAAAAAGAAAAAGGGCACCTCAACTGCTGATGCTGCTTCAATGGCACACGCATGTGCGGAGCTAACACGCACCGTGCACCCAAAATCGCCACTATTTGATGCCACCGTGGCCGCACGCATGCATTTTTTAAAAGTTACTGCTGTGCTGTACAGCGCGATGCTAATTGGGTGTTAACGAGCCCTCTGATCAGCTTCCCACTGTCCCTGTTACAGGGGTCTCCGCAATGTCCCAATTAAACGGAATCAAAGGATGYTTAGTGGTTGGGAAACTGCTTCGTGGTCACTGGAGCTGCTGGAATTACCCCAGGCGTGACCCAAAAATGCCTCTTTTCCTCTGGGAAACCCCCTGCTCCCCTAAAACTATGAGGAGACCAGCGGAGCGGAGCCCCCAGCTCCCAACCACCATCAAAGCCGCCTAGAAATAAATCCTAGAAATAAATGCAGCAGGTGGGAAAAGCGGCCGCGCGCGCAGAGCGAGGCGGATTGAAGGTGCAGAGCAGAACYGAGCAGATCCGTGTAAGATTGGAGGCGAACAAGATAAGGGAGCGGACGCGAGGACAATGCCAAGCGCTCAACGTACCTGCAGTCCCCGGGCGATGCTCGACGCCGGGGCTTCCCTGTTGCTCGGGGCCAGGCTGGGGCTGCYGTGCTCTAAGGGCAAAGAAAATAGGTTTGTGACAATCACCCGAGCTTCAGTGCAGGGTTTTGGGGATCACAAAGCCAGAGCGAAGKGCAAGGACCCCACAGAGCCCCTTCCAGCCCCAAAAGGAACCGAGGGGCTTCACAAAACCCCACTGCGGGTTCACATCCACACTTCCCAAAGATCCCTCCGTGCTCCAGCGGGTGCTGCCTGCAATTGCCGGCGGCCAAAATCTGCTGTTTTTTCTGGCTGAGGCACCAGGCAATCATGGGCTGTAATTATTTCGAGCCTCGTTACAGATGGAGCTGCGAGCTCRCGCTCTGCAGCAGAATTCGTTATTCACATGCAAAGCCCAAGCTCGYCAAGGCCGCCCCACCACGTGCAAGGACGGGGTACACGACGACGTAAAGGTTTTCCCAAAAAAGTGTCTGATTTCCTCCCAGATTTTCAATTTTCTGGTATTGGAAAAGCCCAGCCAATTCACTGGCAGCCTTCTAGCCTGGAGCCGGGGCAGTTTGCAATTTAACAAGGCAGCATTTCCCACAGTAAATCTCAATCCTCTTTTCTTTTATTTTAAATCATTTTGGTCAAAGTTTTTGGCAGGGTGGGGGAGAGGGGCACTCGGAGCAGCCAGCAAAGTGTTTCTAATCTCATGCACATACTAAATGGAAACACTACTTGCTGGTGGGATTTGGGGCATTTTGTTTTTACAAAATTTTTAATCTCTGTATCCTCCTGCTACTGTTTGTATTTTCCGTGTGTCTATTTGAAAAGCAAACAGCATTGCCTGCTCCCGCGGCGCTCCRCGTTTGGTTTTGTTTTACACTTATTTATTTTGCTCGGCAGTTTAAATTATTAGTCCCTGACCCTGCAAATATCTTAGTGCGTGTGTATCTTTGYGCACACCTGGGAAACTTCACACTCCCCGAAAGCAAAATACAAAGTTCACCCCTTCCCAAAGGGGCAACGAGGCCCTTGGCTCCACTATGGACTCGCAGCAGAAATAACTAAGGTAAAGAAGGATGTGGAGCGATTCCGGAGCCTGGGAAGATCCCACATTCTCCCTGGCTGTCCCACAGAGACCACCTATCTCCCCCTTTCCACCCTCCAAACATCTCCACATYGTCCAAAGCAGCTGGAAAAGGGCAGAAAGCCCCCGTGGGGCGGTATCCCAACCCCATTCCCTGTCTCACGCACGGAAACAACCCCACTCCAGGGCTTGCACCCACTCCAGCCTGCCCAAACCCAGTCCCAGCTCCAGCCCACGCAGACACAGACCCCTTGACATGTGTCGAACAGCACCCCACGCTCCGTGGGGACACACRGAGGGGACAGCAGCAGGAAGCACAGCAAAGGGGACCTACCTGGGCAGCCTCCATGCCCGGTTCCGACCCAGGTGCGCGAGACGAGCAGCAACCACCCAGCCCCACTGCACGGGGCTGTTAGCAGCCTCAGCTGGGGGAAATCAAGCCTGSCAGTGCAAGCCTTGCTCCCATTGCAATTTCCAAGACTTTTCCTAYTATGTGAGCCCCTCTGTTATGAGTTATTCCTGCACATTCCGAGCTCCGCGAAAGGAATGGGAGGAGAGGGGTGAAAAGCACAGGGAGATGCCCAGGGAGTTGAGGGGTGCACATGGGAGGCCCGGGATGTTTTAGGACATTAAGCACTGAACTCCCTGCAGAGCTCGGGAACTCCAATGTCTGCACAMAGGCAGAGTTTTACAGCACCCACTGGGGTCAGGCAAAAGTTTGCAGGGGAATTTGGCACCCGTTAACAAAATGCACYCGAAAAGCCTTTTCCCGAGGGCAAGAAACACTTCCCTGGTCCCGCGGGTGGGAAAAGAGCTTCAGGTGAATCAAGGGGACCTGGTTTAGCCTCCCGAAATCTCACAAAGCAGCAAATCAATCCCAGGCAACGGGACACGGAGTTTTCCCACTTTCCTGAAGCCTAACCCCCCTCCAGGGTGCCGGGGAGCCGGTTTGCGGCTCCCTCACGGCGCCGAGAAGCACTTAACTCCAAAAGCAGAGCCCCAAGTAGGTGCCCAGCAGCTTGAACTCAACCAGCACGCAAAAAAATAAAACCAAAACAGGCAAAAGACGAGGAAAAAAGGGGAAAGAAAGCAGCGCGCGCTACTCACCGGCCGCGTGCCCGCTCCGCGCGGCTCCGCGCGGCTCCCCGCGAGCCTGGCGCGGGCTCGCGGCACCCCCGGGCGGCCGCGACGGGCGCTGCGGGGCGGCCCCGGGCCCCCGTGGGCACCGCGTGGGGAAGAGCCCCCTCCTCGGCCCCGCGGACACTGTGTGTGAGCGGGCCACGGCGCCAAGCCCCTAGGCGCTGTGTGGAATCGCACCCCCGAGGCGCCTTGGGGTGCTGCGGGGACGACATTCCCCCCCCGAGCTCAGTTTTGCTAAAAACACTGCTAAAATCCCCCTGGAGAAGGACTGCAAAGGGGGAGCTGGCCCTGGCCGGGGTGCAGGGCTGGGCTGGGGCACTAAGCACGTTCCCGGGGACCCCTTTGCCCCATGCACTGCCCCGGCTTGCAGACCCCCCCATCCAAAAGTGAAATGCTGCAGCTTTTGCCATCAGCAGAGGCAGAGTCAAGGTCCTGGCAGCCCTTGGGGGTCCTGGAGACATGCAGGACCCAGAGCACCCCAAAACTGCCCGTGGTGTCTGAGCTGGAGCTAGACCATGTGCTGGGAGCTGCCTAGGGCTACCTGGAGAGAAGAGGGACAGTGACTGCTGAGCCCTCCGGCATCCCAGATTCTGGAGATGTGCTTGTCTTGCAACAGCAGAGTGAAAACAAACAAAATACAAGGAAAACCTGCCCCTTTGCAAGCCCTTTGCAGGCAGCTATTCCCCTTCCATAGGGAAAGCCGGAGCAGCCTGGAAGGGCAGCAGCRCCGGCTCCGCGTTCACCCCCCTGCTCCCCCCATCACCCCGGGGAGCTGGCGCTGTCCCCGCTGTCCCCGCGGGGGTGACGCGGGGGCCGGGCGCGCGATCAAAGCGGCCCGGCGGCTGCCCTGCCGGCGGGCTCCGAGGCACCGCTCACACAGGAGCAACAGGGATTGCTGCCAGCTCCCAACGCTGCCTTTGTCTCCTGGAAAAAAAAAAAAAAAAGGAGAAAAAAAAACAAAAGCCCCGAAGAAACGCAATTAAAATATTATAATTATTGGTGGTGGAGTATTTGCTTTTATCGGGTCCTATTTAAAAAGATGCAAATAGAGGGGATTTTAACATTCCAGTCAGCCAGGCTCCCTCCTACAGGGATGGAAATATTTGGTTTAGTCAACTTTGTTGTGTTGATTTTCGAGTTTCTCTCTCTTCCATTTATTTTTTTTTTTCATAAATACACTCATAGTCCTTGGCTGACAGGCAAGTCAGGCTCTAGCTGTACAGGGGGGTCCAGGGACCATATACTGGAGTGGCTGCAGCAGGACTCCCCGGGTCCCCAAAGTGCCCAGGCCAGGGGTGGGCAGCAGCAGGCTTTGGGCTGCAAGGGGACTGGGGACAAGGCCGTGATGCTGCTGGCAACAGGGGACAGGAGGTGGCAGCGAGGCCACCACAGCAGTGACTGGTGTTAGCACAGGGTGACAAAGCTGGAGGCAGCGTGAGGGTGGCCAGCACTGCTGTGGTGACTGTGTGCAGGGTGTTGGGGACAGCTGGGGACCTTGTGCCACCCCCTTTGCCACATGCAAGGGACATTCAAGCCAGGGAGCTGGCACCCCGCTCGGTGCAAAGAGCGAGACCTCCCCCCTGTGGCCAGAAACTCCTCTGCAGCCCCCGTCCCGTGGGGCAGGTGCCACTAATTGCCCCTCCATTGCGACTGGGAGGGGGCCCCCAATCACTCAGCACCACCTGGTCCCAGTTACCCCATTACCAACAACAACCCCAGCCCAACAACAAGCAGGTGCTGCAGAGCCGGGCCTGCAGAACCAGGCCCGACTACTGAAGCTAATTAACTAATTAATGATCAGAGCATTGGCRTGGATTTTCTGCACCCCCAGGAATGGTGTTGGACCTTAATTCTAGTATTGCTCTGTGCTGCACACGTGTGCGCGCTCGGGCGAGGTATCGGGGTGCATGCAGAAGGGATGCAGCTTGCAGTGCTGCAGAAGGGATGGAGATTGCAACGCATGCAGARGGGATGCAGCTTGCAAAGCCTCCCAGGGTCTGTCTGCATGCTTGGGAGAGCGGACAGTGCGTGCAAGCGCGTGCAAGTGCGTGCAAGCAGGTGCAGTGCATGCAAGCGTGTGCAAGTGTGCATGCTCCAAACCCGCTGCATTTGCAGCACGTGGGTTTGCAATAGGGGGGAAAACCACAATGGGAAGCAATTGGGAATAGCGGGGGAGATCAGTGCACCCCCCTCCATGTCCAGATGTGTTTTTTTCCTAATAAAATTAGTGTTTTATGACATTTCTGGTGGCCAGCTCGTGAGGGAACTGCCTGGAGATGCTGCGGGGTGGCAAGGGGACCGTGTGTGCAGCTCGCCCATGGGGCTGTGCTGAGTAAGGCTCCTGTCCCACACTATTAAGTTTACTGTGACCATAAAGCCTGCAAGGTTATAAAGATGCAAAGGAGGCTGTTTGCTCTTTGCCTCTCCTTTATTTTGCTCTTCCATCAGCCACCAAAAGAGCTGATTTGCTCCCCTCCAGGGTTTGCATCCCACTCATCTGTGCTACAACAGGGGCATTTCTGCAGGGGGACCAGACCCCCTGTGCCCCCGATGCCTGTTCCTAGTGGGTTTGATGGACCATAACTCTTTGGGTACCATGGAGCACACCCTGAGCRTGCAGGAATTGACTCCCAATCCCATTTCCCCACCCAGCAAGTCCCACTTGCACCCCTCAAACGCAGGGCATGCTGAAAGCAGATCCTATCCCAGCCTCGCTCTGCTCGCTCCTCCGCCGCTTGCTCTCGTTATCRGGAAACCCGCAGCACAAGCCTAATTACCTCCCAGTGGTTGTGATTAAGGGCAGCCTGGCCGTGGCTGCATTACAAGCGCCCTGGGGCTTTGCTCTGGCCCCAGCCCTCCTCTCTGACGCCCCTTAGGTTCATGTTTTCCACGCTGTTTTCCGAGCCGTAGCCGCAGAGGAAAATGTTTTGCTTTGCTGGCATCACCCGTTGCTGCTCCACAGAGCGAGTCTTGTCAGCACAGGGGCAAATGGGGACAGAATTAGTGTTTTGTGCTTCCTTAGGGGCAGGAAAAGGGGCTGGAAGAGCTTTCCCAGCTCCTACCCCTTGGCTTGGGGAAAGGCCACTCAGCCCATGCTCAGCCRGGCTCTATCCCTTAGCGGCCCCGTTTTGAGCATTCCTGCAGGGGGGAATTAGCTGCAGAAACTCAGTCTATGCTAGGGGGAGGAATAAAACCAGTCTATTTGGATAACATGGTGTCTATGAAACCATTCTCATGACTCCTCCATCAGCCCCTGATGGGATGTCCATCAGCCACCCACTGTGAGCACTTTGGGACCCCAAAAGCCCCCCAAGGCTCCCTCTTAGCAGAGCAGGGGCAATGCAAAGAGGGAAGGCTTCAGCCTCCCTTTCCCATCCAGCCCTCAAGCCCATGCATGGCCCAGAGCCACTGCAATCCAATGGGAGAAATTGGCTCCACCTGCAGCCAAGGGTGCTGCAAAACCCTGCCCCAATTTGGGTCAGTCCCCCCACCCTAATTGCCAGCAATTAGCCCACAATCTGCAGGAAGGGGTAAATAAATGAGCCACACCTGAAGTAGATTACCCTTGTTTAGGAATTTTAATATTATATTGAGAAATAGAGTAGAAGTAGGTAATTACATAGCCAAAATACATATATATGATATTTTACACAAAATCTGCATATTAAAAGAACCCCCAAGAGAAATCAGACAAAGCAGCAAAAAAATCTGAGCCTGGAAATAAGTTTGTAAATAATGAATATGTATTAGAAATATGAAATATATTCACTTAGAAAGTGGAGTAGTCACTAGGCTGGTAAATATCAGTCTATAAAGAGCAAATTGCAGCAGAGCCTTGGTTTATTTAGTCKTATGTGAGGTTTTGAGAAGGCTCAGCCCAACCCACTCAGCAGCTCCATAAATGGAGTTTTCCATTATTGTTTCACAGATTAAAAGCACAGGCTGGTAGCTGCAGAGTGACATTAACCTTCTTCTTTATTACCTCCTTTATAAAAACGACATAACCGGCCCCATTACATCCAAAAGTCTCAATGAAGTGAGCAGTTTTGCTGGGATTTACACATCCCCCTGCAGCACAGGGAACTTTGTGGCCCCGTTAGAGGTGACGCAGCCCAGGCACCACAAGGAGTGAAGGCAAGCTCAGATCGTGACTTTATTCAGTTTTCTTTCCCCAGAAAGACAGCAAAACAGCCACCCAGAAAGGCTGGAAAAATCAGCCTGCACCAACACAAAGATATAGCTGGTGAGCCCAAAAAAACCTCAAGAGGGTGTTGGTGATGCTAGAAAGCCCCATTTTGGACAAATGGAGTGATGATGTCTTTTGACATTCAAAAAGCACCAAAAATACACTGCTACCTCCAACTAAATTTGGTTGCCTCCCCTCTGCTGCAGGGCTGCACAACAAATCACAACAGCCCAGCACCTTCTCCTTCTCAGAACCGCTCCACGCTAATAGAGCAGGGCAAAAACACCCTAGTTTTCACCCAAAACATCTTGGCTTCCCTGCAGGTGCTGCTGGAGAGCCCAGGTCCCACCACCACATCCTGAAGCCTCTTCTCCTCCAAGAATGGGATGGATGGATGGATGGACGGACGGACGGACGGACAGACAGACAGACGGACCTACCCTCAGATCCAGTCTTGAGAGCCTTCCCCTGACTCCCCCTTATTAAGGGCAAGGAAATGCTGCCCCTGCCTATGACCAAGCCAGGCCAATTAGCACCACCAGCTAACGAGGCAATGCCGGCAGCTGCTCCTATGGTCACCCCCCAGCTGCTCCTGGGACAGGTGATGCTCATCTGAGCTCCTCCAGACCAAAACCACATCCAACTGGTACCCAGACTTCAATTCCCACACATTTTATCCACCAAGCACTGGGAATAGGGAAGGCAGCTCCCAGGGATCAGCATTTTGCGGCATCCCGAGTAGCCGGGAATGCGCTTCCGACCCGTCTGATATGCATAAATCAACATATTCCTCATTTTCGAGCGTTGCTGCCTGACAGCTGTTACATGAGCACATTGTTAGGAGCTGTCAGGCCGTGATACATGGTGCCTCTTGCAACATATGTTGACTTTTATCTAATGTTGTTCCGCAATTAGCCCCGGGGAGCGGGGACGCGGGCGTCCGGCTGGCTCCGGGATCCCCGCTCGCCTTCCCRTGGATGAGGAGGTGGCTCCAGGTTTGCAGAAATCCTGGAAAGCAGTTGGTAGGARGCGATGGATGCATCCAACGCGGTGCAATCCATCAGCCTGCACCACTCTCGCCTCCTTCATCAGTGTCCGATAGGTCCTAAGCACCCAAGGCTCATGATAGGGATCCCAATGCCACTTGCTGGGGGTCACATCCTGCAAAGGSTCCTGTCCTGAACCAGCAAGATGTWTTTTTTCTGYGGATTTGGGGTTTAAAAGGTGGATTTGTGAGGCGAACACACACAGCAGAGGAGGGAAGCGCCTGGCTAATGCCTTGGAGGAATGGGAGGGCAAAAACCCCACGTGTTTCTGGGAGAGATTAGGGCAAACTTAGCTCCGTGTTAAGCCATTAAAGGCTTAGGAGAGCCCYGCAGAAGGGCCGGCTTCCTGCCAGGGCTTAGGCAAGAAAAGTCAATTTAAAGTCAGCGTGCAGCCTGTTCTGCAGAGGGGGAAAGGTGCGGGTGCACGCGGCGAAACTGGGGAAATCTCGGCTCCTGTTTCCCCAAGGAAGCTGCGGAGGAAGGAGGCGATGGATGTACTGAGCACCCTGCCACCTGGGCAGAGATTTTGGAGGGTGCTGCAGAAATGCCAGAGCCGGCGCCACAAACCAGCCCTTGGACAGACCTGGAGCGCGCGGGCCGGCGGAGCGGGAAATCGCGGAGCGAGCACTGAGCACATCTGCAAAACACCGGGAGAACCAGTTTAATCTTCAAGACTGGTGCGAGACTGGAGATAGCTGGAGAAGGGTCCTCGCTGTTCCTTCGTGCCTGGAGGAGCTGGCAAACTTGGCATCGGTGGTTTCATCCTTTCTGGGGGCTCCTCTGCTTCAGCAGGGTGGGAATGGGGCTAAAAACACCAATATCRGCCCCATCGAACCCTCTGCAGCCCCGAGACACAGACCCTGCGAGCTCAGCCTGCGTTTGCCYGAGCCAAGGAGAAAATCTAATTAAAGAGGGCGCCTGGGCTTGCAGGAGCCGGCGATGGGGCTGGAATATAAAGCGCGGCGGCGGCCCGCAGATCAGAGGGCAATATTAATAAACCCGCCGAGGGGGGACGGCAGCGCGGGCTGGTAATATTGATAAATGCAAAGCAAAGACACGGCGGCCGGGGAAGATTGGATGGTAATGCTGATAAAGACTCGCGGGGAGCTGCTCGGCAGCCGGCTGCGGATGGCACCGCGTGGCACCGCGGCTGGCGGGGCAGGGACAGCAGCAGTGTCCCCAGGACACCAGGAATGGCAGGTGTCCCCGTGCATCCCGGCTGCGGATCCACCTGGTGCATCCCGGCTGCGGATCCACCCTGTGCATCTCTGCTGCGGATCCGCCCTGTGCATCCCGGCTGCGGATCCACCCTGTGCATCTCTGCTGCAGATCTCCTGAGCATCCCCACTATGGATCATCCTGTGTATCCCCACTGCAGATCCTCTTTGCATCCTGGCTGCAGATCCCCATGTATCCCCTCTGCGGATACCTCCATGTATCCTTGCTGTGGATCTCCCTGTGCATCCCCATTTTGGATCCACCCCATGCATCCCTGCTGTGCATCCCCCGTGCATCCCCCCACATCCCCATTGCAGACCCCCCATGCATCCCAGCTGCAGATACCCGTGCATCTCTCCTCTGGATCCCCACCACGTCCCTGCCGCAGATCCCTCCGCATCCCCACTGCAGATTCCTCTTCATCCCTGCTGCAGATCCTTCCTCATCCCCACTGCAGTCCCTCTTCATCCCTGCTGCAGATCCCCACACATCCCTGCTGTGATTCCCCCCACCTCCCCCCTGCAGTTCCCCCTGCATCCCTGCTGCAGATCCACCCAGATCCCCGCTGCGGATCCGGTGCCGCAGGGCAAAGCGGGCGGCCTCCCGCTCGCTTGGATCCCGGGCTCAGCCGGGAGCGGCAGCGCCGGCAGCCGAGCCGGCACCGCCACCTCGTGGCCCGGCCGCCGCGGAGGCCGGGAGGCCGCGGAGGCCRCATCCGTGCGCAGCCGCGCGCTCCGCTTTTATTGCCGCGCGCGCGGGGAGGACGCGTGGCCGCTGAAAGGGTGGCTGAAAATCCCGCTGGTGATATTGGGTCAGGGGAGGACAGGAACCTGGGGGACAGACGGATGAGGGGGACGTGTCCCCTCCAGCTGCCTGAGCATCCCAGCAGGACCCGATCCAGGTGGCATCCCGCCAGGCCGCCCCTACCCCCTAGTCCTCGTGGGAGAAGAGGGCGCGGACRTCGGTGTCGGAGATGCTGTTGCGCATGGCCTGCAGCATCACCTGGGACACGCTGCAGGGCACGCGGCACCCGCGTCACCCCGGTGCCGCCGCGGGGCTCCGGCACCGCCGCGGGGCTCCGGCGGCCGCCGCTCACCTGCTGCGGAGCTGGTCGAGCCGCTCCTGCACGGCCTCGTCGTGGATGCTGCTGGACACTCGGTACACGCGCGTCTGGCTGCAAGGGCCGCGCGYGCCCCGTGGAGCCCGGCCGTGCCGCGGCCCCGTCCCGCGCCGCCCCCCGCGCCGCTACCTCCAGCGCATGAACTGGATGTTGGTCCGGTCGTCCGTGAGCGACTGGCTGGGCGACGGTGCCGGCAGGCTGTCCTCGGAGCCCTGCTCGTCCTGCGGCGACGCCGCGCTCCGGATCGTATCCGGAGCGAGCGGTGCTGTGCGCGGGCCGTGGCCGGCACCCACCTGCGCCTCGGGCTGGGGCGGAGGGGACGGCGAGCGGCGCGCMTTGCCCTCGAGCTTCCTCCTGAAGATGCGCGACGCCTCCTCCTCGATCTGCCAAGGCGGGAGCGCCCGCGGGAAGCTCGCGGGGACGGCGGCACCGAGCTCCCCTTGCGGGACTGGCGCTCCGAGCGCGCCGCGCTCACCTTGCGCAGCCAGTGCTCCAGCACCGACACCGTCTCCATCTCCACCACGGGGATGTCCTGGGAGAGAGGCCGCCCGTGAGGAGCCGGTGGCCACGCTGCTGTGCCCAAGGCGCTCGGCTCGTGCCGCCCACCTGCCCGCGCTCGGTGGGGAAGGGAGCGCCCGAGCGCTCGCGGGCCAGCAGGAACGCGAGCCACGTGGCCACGATCATGGTGGCGGCGGGATGGAGCCCACGCGCGCGGCGCATTATTGCATCGCCGGAACCGGCACCGGAGTGCCGCGCCAAGCGCCCCGGCCCGCACAGCATCCACAGCCACGACATCGCTTTAGATTCATTTATTGGGTTTTTTTTTTTCTCTTTCTTAGCAAATGTTTATTTATATCAAAATACAAAACATTTCTGAAGCGGGGGGGACGTTATTACATGAGGAGCAAGCGGCTCTCGCTTCCCGGCCGTGGCCCACGGAGCTCCTGCGGTGGGGACACGGGGACAGCGCCGGCCTGGGAACATGCAACGAGACCGGCGCTAAACCGGCGAGCGCTCGGCGGCCTCGAAAACGCCAGCAGGCAGAGGGGCTGCTTTTCCCTCCTCTTCCCATCCCGCTGGAATCTGCTTCAATCCCAGAGCCCTGCGGCGCAGCGGGATTAGTGCTGGGAGCCATGGAGGCGGAGGGCCTGGAACAGGCTGTGTTGGAAGAGGCCGAAATGAGGGGCCCTCCTCATCCTCCCTGCCGCCGCGGGAGCCGGGATTCACCCTCCACATCCCGGCTCCGGCGCCCTCCTGCTGGCGTTTTCCCGGGAGAAGCGAGGCTGGGAGCAACACTACAGCTACCGAGAGATTATATAGAGCGCAGAATGAGCTTCGTATAAGGCTTTGGTACAGCACCATCATGTCTCAGATTTATTTATTTCTAAATAGTTTACAGAAAGAAAGAAGAAAGAAAAAAAAAAAGGCGTACTGGAAAAATAGTGTTTCGTTTTCATTTTTTCTTAATTATTATTATTCGTATTTTCTTATTTTAGCATACCTGAAGTTCAGAAAATGACCCTCCCACCGCGTTGCTAGTTTTGCTGCGTGCGTCTGTGCAACCCGACCCAAACAAAGCGCCTGGAACCGGAGCCGAGGGCGCCCCGGCTGCACCCACCACATTCAGTGACTGAGCACTACTAGGTCCTAGTAAAAAGAAACCCAAAACTGATCAAAGGAAAGAACAGAAAAAGTCACAACAAACATTGCGGAACCAGTGGCACCAAAGTTTCCTTTATTGTTATTGTTATTAAAAAAAGCCAGTCCCACTGGTCACCGTTGAAAACAGCACCAAAGAGCACCCTAACGTGTGTTATACATCGTAATACTCGACATTCAAGAAATGGAAACGAGGTTGGATGGTCTAGTCTGGATATCAAGAGGCAAGAAGTCTTCTTAGAAAAGGAAAAGTTGTCCCGGGCCACCCGGGAGCTGCTGCGTCCTACGGGAATTCACTACTGCGGTACCGGGAAATCAAGTCGGGAGCTACCTACCCAAGTCTAGGAGGGGTCCGGAGATGCTAGAAACCTAGGAAAAGGGGTTAAAAATATCCGCTTCCTAGAGGAGGGCGAAATCTCCGCGTGCGGATGCACATCCCGCGGGGAACTCCGTGGACATGGGGTCCCCGGGGGTCCCCACTCCAGTCCCCGAGGCACCGGGAAAAGGACAAAAAATGAAAAAAAAAAAAAGGGGGGGGGGAGTTTGGCCTTAAAGTGCCCCCTGCTCCGGGCGGGCCGGGCGCCTTCCCGCGCCGCTCCGGAGCCGGGGAAGAGGCAGTGATTCCCGAGGCGGCGGGTGCGGCAGGACGCACGGACGCAGCGGGCCCTGCGCGTGCGCTTGGGCACCCGGCGGGTGACGGGGCGGGCGGTGGGAAATGTGCTTTGTAAACAGTGTTTCCTGGTTGCTTTGTGGTTTTCCTGTATGGGAAGGGGAGAGGAGAAGCCACCCGCGAGGCGGTGGCATCCCGGGATGCAGCCGGGAGCCCGCAGCCCTCCCGAGGCCACGAGGAGAAGCCTCTCCCCATCTCTTTCTCTCAACCTGTTTTTTAAATATCTAAAACACTCACATGTTCACTGCTAAGAAACGCAAGTTCTGCCAAACATGCTCCAAGAACCGGTGCTGAACAAACCTTGGCTCGAGACTAGGAACCCCCCCAACCCCGTCCGCCCACCCGCCCGCCCCAGCGCCGATGCCAAGACCRTGGAAAACACGAGGGGAAGCTCCAGAGGAGGCTCTGGAGAGCTCGGAGCGGGGAGACGGGCCTGGGAGGGGACGTGGCCAGAGAAAAGCGCGGGATGCTGCAGGGATGCTGCAGCACAGACGTGGTCCATGAGCATCCACGAGCTGGCAGCGGGAGCAGGGAAGAGCTCCCTGCTTGCCGGGACAGGGACCCAAAAGRGGCTTTTCCCATCCCGGCACCAGGGCCCGCTCCCCTTGTCCATCCTCCCACTCCCTCGCAGCCGGCACTATCCTCCTTCCTGGCTCCTCCAGCCTTCCAAGAGTCGCCTGGAGCTTCTGGCTAATATTGCTTAGAAGAAAGAAGCGTCGCCTCCGCCGGGCCCCACCAGCAGCCTGGTCCCGGCGCCAGAAATCCTGGCCGGGGGAGGAAAGGCCGGATCCCCATCCCGCTTTTCCCTCTGCCGCGGGAGAGGAGCCTCCACTCCACTCCGAGGTCCAAGAGCCGGCGTCTGCCGAGGTATTTAAGCGCCTATAGCCCATCCGGGAGCCCAGCAGGCTCCCTAGGGAAGCGAGTGCCCTGCGGAGCTCCCTCCTCTTTCCCCAGGGAAAGTAGCACCGTTTTCAGCTGCATTTCCACGTGCTGCACCGAGGGAAAAGAAGAGAAAAGCGGGGAGAAGAAAGAAAAGCACATGCAAAAAACACCGGCCGCGGCGAAGCCGCCCTCGCTACGGTATTGCTCAAACAGCGCCAGGCATGGATACAAAAATAAAACAGCTATGTGACTTAGATATATATTTTTTTTATATATATATAGGTTTTTTTTGTATATATATTTTTGCCTATTTATAGGTGGATGGAGAAGCAGAGAAGCAGAAACACAATGTAATGCAAAAAGACTCGCTCTGCTCCGGCTACTTGGACTCTCGCTACCTCCGACAGCCTCTCCTGCGCTGCGCAGGAGTCTCCTATTACCTAAGGAATTACTTTAAATACTTATTCCCTCCCCCCCACCTCTAAAATAGAAAGCAAATATATATTTGTATAATTTTATATACAATGCAGGTTTGATACACCGATATTTCTTCCGGGGTTCCTAGAGATACTAGGGCTCGTTCCTCAGGCCGGGGTTTTTAAGTTAGGGGTTGAGGAGGGGGGACATGAAATCAGAGGGGTTTTAGTACCACAAGTCGTCTTTTGTGGGGAAAAAAAGAGCAATTTTGATGGAAAAGCCACAAATCTGCCCACTCCTCTGTAGAGTCCCACTGCAAGCCCTAGGGAACCCTTATGTACCACCACGTCGCATGCGTTCGACCACCCTCCCACCCCCCTTGATTCTTATGGGTCTCGTCCATCCATGCACACATCCAAAGCACACGCGGAGCCCTCGGGATTCGGGATAGGGGCGGCCTGCCTTAGGATTTGGGAGGGGGACAGCCCCAGCTGCCCCGTGGGCCAAGCACCAACCCACCAGGTCCAAACACGTGGAAACAGGAAGGAAAACCAAGGCCACGAGATGTAGGGATGAGGCCCACAAAGAGTTACACACCAGGAATATCAGAAATGGGAAAGGAACAAAGGAAACCCTGCATAGCAGGGGTAGGGATGCAACGAGGCCTGGGTCTCTCCGTCTCCAAAGGCTCCCTGCATTCCAGCTGCTCCCAAGCCTCCTGGCTTTGCCCTTCCCAATCCGCCCTCCGCTAAGGCTCTAAACACTCTCCCCCTTGAGACAAACATCCCCCTTTACATGCAAATATATCRGACTTCTGCGTATGCGCCTACCTTTGTCCTACGCTTCCCTATGTATTTATACATCTCATATATACATTGCTCTTTACTCTGGCTCCTCGAGAAGATTTCTGCCCATAAAAAGCCCCAGGTCCAGGCTTCAGCGACCAGGTCACGCAGAAGTGAGGCCAGACTGCGACTCCCACAGGAACCCGCTCCATAACCTCCCCAAATCCCCCAAACCGAGAACTGCAGCCGAAAACACGTGCGGAAACCAGCCCCGAATGCAGAAACCCAGCCTGGGCATCACAGCCTTAAGAGGGAGGAGAAGCTGAAACACCAGGCGGGTCTGGGCACTGCAGGGACTGCAAGAGAGGCTCCAAGCTTCAGTGACCCTCAAACCAGGTGTCCCGTCCAGAAACAGGCACACAAGACGGCGGGACGTCCCACATGGGTCTCCAATCCCTTCTCCTCCTTCACTCCGCCAACCCCAAGACTTCCATAGRGCTCTCTGCTTGCTAAACGAGTGCAAAAACCCTCCTCTTCCTCCACAAAGCACCATGCTCAAACACTCGACACCAGCGGGTACCATCTCMAAGGGGCTTCAAGGGCACCTGCAGAGCACCCTCAATGCCCTGGTCACCCCACATCCCWGACACCTTTGGAGGTAGGTAGAGCAAAGCCGTTATTCCCATACTGCAGWTGGGGAAACTGAGGCAGGGAGCACAAGAAACCTTATTTCTCTTTACCTGGGACTTTCTGGGGGCCCTCCTGTACTTTTCACCACGTGTGAGGAGGAATYGTGCAGTTACCAGCAGAGCCAGAACCGCCTACCTTGGACAAGCTCATAAAAGAAGAGAGGTGGGTCCAAGGACGTGAAGGTAAAGATATATTTTTGCAGCATAAAAGAAAAAAAAAAAAAAAGAAAGAAAGAAAAAGAGAAAGCAGCAGCTGCATTTGCAAACCAGCGAAACGAAACGGAGTCAGGACGGGGATGAAACGGCTCTGACACGGCTTCAGCGTCCCAGGTCCAGAAGAGACCCCCCTGCCAGGCAGGGAAAGCAGAGSAGAAACGAGGAAGCTGCCCAAGCAAAAGGAGGGAGCGACCAAAGCCACGTGCCAAGAGTCTCCGGCCAAGGAGGAGGAGGAGAGGCGGCTGGAAGGAGGTAGGGGTGGGTTGGGGAAGAGGCTCCTCCACGACGTGCCCTGGCTTCCCCGAGGCGGCATCGCGGCGGGCGCACGGCTGCAAGGGAGAGGGCGAAGACCACGAAAAGCAGGGGCGCAGCTGCCCAAAACACCTGCGAAAGGAAAACAAACCCCTCACCGAGGCCCTCAAGGAGGTCTAGGAACCCGCAGCGGAAAAGGGAGGTCCCCATCTCCTCCTGGCGGGACGTGGTGCCTGGACGTCACCTGGAGAGCACCGGGAATCCTTGTGGAGCAGCACGAGGCTCCCGGGAGGAGACTAGGGCTAGTTCAACTCCCGCTCCTCCTCTGTGCATCGCCAAGCGCCTTCTCTTACGCCTACAGCAGCCAGCTGAAGTTACCCGGGCAGGGTTTCACGCCGCCCGATGTGCAAATGATATCGAATCGGCTCCGATCCGAGTGGATTCTAGGGCAAAAAATTCCCTAAAACGCACTCAAAGAAAAGAAACAGTCCTACCATTAGCAAAGGTGAGTTCTCACTCTGTTTGCCGATGGCATTACAGCAGGTCGCGCATTATAGACTGAAAGGAATGCCCTGATCCAGGCTGGAAAGAGAGGTATTTGTAAGAGAGCCTCCCTCCTTCTGGAAACAACCTTGCTCACGTTTTGAAGATCACCTAAATGAAGTTGTTAAAGCTTGAAAAATATCTCCTTGTTCAATTAGAGGATTCTCTGTCAAGTGGTTCGAACCTAAGTGAGGGCTTTGAGATTCGGAAGGATGCAGCTGTGTTCTGCTTTTAACCTTGCTCCCTCATGGAGGAGGAAGCAGAACCTCCTTTAAAAGCAGAAAWTTCTCGTCAGAGTGAGAAAAAAGCCCCAAATTCCACCCAAATCTCTCTCTGGGAGCTTGGCTGGTTTGTACTGCCAGATCCCCACTCTCCATTCTGGCCAAGTATCTGAGATGCCACAAGTTCCTCCAAACATCTAAGCCCTTTGAGGTCCAACCAGCAGCAGGAAGAAATGACCAAGGCAAAGCACAAAATAAAGGCGAGATTGTGAGGAATCTCCTGGCGATTCCAGCTGGGAATAAACAAGGTTTTGTATGCAAACGGAGAGCCTATGGCAAAGAAAATGCCTATGGGCTCTGTGGTGGTCCTGACACTTCTTCTACAGCCTGAACCCCCCCAAAGCAGGAAGAGTCACATAAAGTACTTGAGATTTGACTCCTGGCCAGGCTGGAGAGTTTAGCACTTTACCATGAAGGAAGAGTGGTGCGAACCTGGGTGCAGTTTTTGATTTCACCTCGTTATCAACGAAACTCCCCAACAWGCCTCTAAAGAGCCTAAAGGCAGGGACCGCTTTGCAGTAGCAGCACTCAGGATCCGCCCGGCACTTCCCGTCAGGAGACATTCAGGTGCTTTACAGAAGTGCCCGTCTATGACTTATCCCCATTTTACAGATGGGAGAACTGAGGCACACGGAGGTCGAGTGACTTGCCCAAGGCCACGCAGTTTGGTAGTGGAGGCAGAGCAGGAAAACGAGCCCGCGTGTCCTGATGGTTGCTGCTCCAAGCGGGCTGGAGCTTCCCTGCCGGAAAAGGCCGACTTAATCCGGAAAAAAAGGACCGACTGAAACGGGAGTTGAAGAGGAAATACATTCTGGTGAGGAGTTAGAACAGCGTTGCCAAGAGGGGAACAACAGGTCTCCTCAGGCGGAGCCCAGGGAGGCCTAAAACCCCAAGCCCATGTCRGATCTCGCGTTGACGTTGGGCGGGAGCAGGAGAAGGAAGAGGGATGCAGTGAGGGGGGCAGCAGCGTGTCTTAAACCGCCACACGCCGCCGGGCTGGCTCCTGAAGCCACCCGCTCTTGGGAATGRCGTTTCCCAAGCGCTCTTTCTCGGGATCAGCAAGCTGCCAGCGGAGGCTTCTATGCAGTCAAACCCTGCTCCTTCGCACATCTAAAAGGGGGTCTTTCCATTCTGCAATCATGAGCAAAACTCGCAAACGCCGCCGTAGAAGAAACCCCGTTATTACACAGCAAATACTGCAGCGCGCTGGTGGCACCTGGAGTGACACCAGGAGTTACCCACGTCACCATCCCCACCAGAAGCGACCAACCCGACTCCAAGGGAAAGCACCCTTGGATTAAACAGACCCACACCTGCAGATCTGCAAAGTGCACGGCGTGTGCTAGCAAGGTACAAATGCATAGGCACCAACAAACTGGGATTTCTCAGATGGATCCCAAGGTTTGGAGAACTTCTCATTTTTCCTTTCAGAGCTAGATAGGGAAAGATGTCACCGAGAATTTTGTTGCTGCTCTCTTCACATAAAAGGAGGCTGGGATGGGGGAGGCAAGGAGATTTTCACAATTACAGCTTTCGCGGGATTATTTGGTCTTGTTTTATCAAAACCAGATCCGCAGGATTATCAGTTCCCGTCTGGCTTGTTAGTTCCTTGTGAATTAATTACACCCTGTGCCATTTAATTTATTCCAGCGATTCAGGGCCAGCTGTTGGAATCCGTAATTTCCATCCCAACGCACGCCGCAGAAAGCGCTGTCAAAATCTCCATGCTCGCCTCCRAAGCCTCGAGCTCGCTGGGGAACGCAGGCGCCGCGCTTCCCTCCCGCGCTCCGAGCCCGGAGCGGCCGCGCGACCAGGAGCAGCAGCCGGGATGTCCCCACCACGGGGACCCCCCCGGCTCGTCCCTGCGTCCCCCCCTGGACCTGGCAGGGCTAGAGCAGGGTGGCGTGGCCGCCGCCCTCGTCGTGGTCCACGCTGTTGAGAATGGCCGTCTGGTCTTCGGGGAGCTGCCGGTGACAGAGGTCGTCCTTGAGCGCCGAGAGGCGGGCGAAGGGGTCCTGACGAGGGTGTCTCTTCTTCTTGCGGAGGCAGACAGCTTCGTCAGGCCACAGTACCTGAGAGCTGGGCAGCTGCTGCACCTGGGAGGCAGAACCATCTGCGGGGAGAAGGCAAGGAGAGAGGGGAGGCGCGTGAGCGGCGCGCGGGAATCGCGGCGCGCGCGGCGCTGAAGCGCTCGGGAAGCATCCCGAGTCCGGCTGCTTGGTGCAGGGAGCGACCCGGGAGAGAGGGACAGTCCCTTGGGGAGCCTGGTGACAAAAGCAGGAGCTGACGGTGAGGCCAGAGCCCCCCACGTGCCAGAACCAGTAGGGACCTGCATGAACCCTCAGGATGGGAACGGGGAAGGTCCAAGCCCACGTGGCCGGGGAGCTAGTTGGGGACCTGAGGGTCCTCRGACTCACTGGATTGCTTTCTGGATTTCGAGGAGCCCTTGGATGACTTTTTGGGCTTCTTTATCCGCTGGTATTTCAGAGCCTCGAGCCTCTCAGGTGCAGCAGCGTCCTGGGACGGAGACGGACGTTTTCTAGAAAGGAAAAGCAGACAGGGGACATGAGCGGCTCCCGGCCGTGTCGGCGCCCCACGACGTCTCTCGGGGCGGCCGAGCCCAGCCAGCTGTGCCGTGGGAAAGGAAAAGGTGAGAGAGCCTGCGGAGCTCCTGGGGCCACGAGAGGCGGCCGCCTGTCCCGGCCCGTCCTGCGCATCCGAGCGCCGGGGTGAGCGCGGATCCAGCTGTTCCTGCGGACGAAACCCAAGGTGTGCGGGCGCAAGAGCCATGCGAGAGCGCAACGGGCACCCCAGCTCATCCTCGCCGCAGCCCCAGCACCGCGAAAATAAAAAGGATGGGGCAGATCCTATGTCCGATAAGGCTTTTCCGGGCAGTCGTGGGAAACCCCCTCGGGATAGATGGAGAGGCCAGGCGGCAGCAGCCCCCAGGCTGCCCCGCTTCCGACGACACCAGCCCGACAGAGAGCGGGGACGCAGGGACCCTTCCCGTCCCCGCTCCCGAGGACGGACGACACACAGGGACACGAGGGGCGACGCCGACACGGCGGGGACGGCCGGGTCCCCGCCACAAGCAGCGACAGGGACACAACGCGACGGGGGCTTCCGTTCCCCAGCACGGACATGGGGCCGTTCCCTTGCCCTACCGGGGCTTTGCAAGGGGGAAAACGGGGAYGGGGTTTCACTGCGAGGGAGAGGGAGGGCATTTGCAAAAGGGGTTTTTCCTGCGGAAGAGGCTGCTGTTATAAATTGCTTCTCGTGCTTATTCCCTGAGTAGCTCTGCTACAAGGAATCTGCTCAAGGTTAAGTGGTTTCCCCTCTGCGGGGGGTTGCTTTGCACCCTGTTATCCTTCACTGTACCATTTCTCTGCCCGAGGATGGGGAAGTTGTGACTGGGGAGCAGGGGAAGGCATTTTCCGTGGGAGAGAAGGGGGTCCAGCTCCTGCCTACATCCCATCATCCTCCCTCTTGCCACTTGCCCGTGTCCTTCCCCCTTTCCCAGTTTGCTTCCCTACCTCTCCAAGCTGCACGATACACAGCCCCGCAGCGGCACAAGCCTGAGCAAAGACACCTCGGGCCACCTGCAACCACCGGCGAGCAGTTTGAGCCCTCACAGAGCACACGAGGAGCCCAGAGACAACACGGGAAACAGGCACCAAACACCTCTCCTTGCAGCAAAGCCAAGGCCTGAGCCTAGCAAGGAAAGCCTAGAAAACCAGCGTGCTTCCGACACCGCCTGCGCTTGCCCTGTCCCACCTCTCGGAAAAGTCAACACTCTTCCAGGGTCACAGCTTGCTCACTGGAGGACAACAACCAAACCTTAAAATAGCTGTTCTTGGGTCACATCCAACAGCGATTCCTAAATCTTCAGGTTTTTGGGGCTCTGGTGGGCTTCAGGTTTTTGGGGTTCATGGCACCAGCCCAAGCTGTCTCCCTGTGTGTGGGATCCAAAACTCGCCTGCAAGAGAAACCCCAGCAAAAAGCAGGGCAAGGATCTCACCCCGGGGGCAATTTCCAGGTAGCGACAGCAAGAAGTGTAAGACGCAGAGGTAGAGGTGGGTTTAGCAGGGACGGGAATTGGGCCCGTATCTTCCAGACCGACCATTAACCAGGAATGGTCYTCTCCACGGGTTCATTTCCACCTGAACACAGGGCCTTTTGCTTCTCTTCACATTTCACTGTGCTTCGGGGTATTCAGTCGCAGCCCAAGAGCTGTTTAGCAGCAAATACTCAAGACTGGCTCAAAGGAAAAAAGAGGAGCACGGAGAAAAGAACCAAACAGTGACAAATCCACGTTACAAGGCTGCTGCGGGTGCACAAGTGAGGCACATTCATCTTCCTCATCTCGAAGCYGCTGCAGACGAGAAAGGGAATAACAAACGGAAAGAGGAGGGTGACAAGGACACCGGCTGCTCCACTGAGGACGGAGAGCATCATGCACCACTGAATACATGTGGGAGCTTTTCCCCAGGTTTTCCTCTGCCCAAACATGCTCTCGGCGAGGACAGCGCAGCACAACTCGATGTGCAGCAGATAGGGAAGAGCCCCTTCCATGGATCCCTCCCTAGGGTGGATTTTTCCCTGCAGGAAACACTAAGGCTGTCCTATGAGCATCCCTGGGCTACCAGCTGTGCCCCACRGCCCCAGGCAACTTGGCTCTCACCATTAAGCCCCGACTTGCAAAAAGCTTTTGCTATTTCCACTCCTATTTTTTTTCCTCTTCCTCCTAAGATGCTGCTACTAACTTTGGCACGTTGCCAAAATTAGACAGATTTACACGAGGGATTATGAGGAAATTGCCTGAAGCTCATTTCTACTAGTCCCCTGTAATTGGGCTTGTATTTATGCACACAAACATAAACAGGGAGCGCGCTGAACCCATGTGTCACTGTAAATACTGTCTGACCTCTGGCAAGGAAGAGATGCAGCGGAGGACGAAACGATGCTGCTCACCAGCCAAGTTTTATCTGCTCTACCCACCCTTGCTTTCTTTAAAGGGCTGCAGTTCTTTCAAATTAATTTTCATTTTAAGCCCAGCCAAGAGCCTCTTCCATGCGGCACCAGGCAGAGGAGCTGGAAGGAAAGAGCAGGTAACTTTCGACAGGAGCCTTTTGCCTCCACAAAACGCGCAGAAATTGAGATCTCCTGGAGTCTTCGGAGGACAATCCTTCTTCTCAGGGATCAAGGAACAGGCAGAACGTCACGGAAGGGAGCACRAGGGCCCCGGCGGACTTCAGAGCCGTGGGGTCTGAGTTGGGAAGGAGCAGGAGGGACYGAGTCCGGGCTCGTGCCTTGGGGCTCCTCTCCGCGGCCGAGCTGCAAGGAGCATCTCCCACGTTCGCCATGGGGAAGGGCTGAAGGAGCAGCTCCAGCAGCCCAACCGACCCAACCAATGGACCTCAGTGGCTCCTCTTCACGTTTCTTTCCAGGCAGGAAGCAAGGGATGGAAGGAAGAAGGCCCGTGGAAGCAGCTCGCTACCCCTCCTGCCTGCAGGAGGGGAACCCGCTAAAGGAACGGGCCACAAAATAGACACTGCATCACGGCAGGAGGTCTCCTGGCCACCACGCTCCCTGTCTCCTTCTCTCCTTGAAAAATCCAGGCACTGCGCACAGATCTAAGCACTTCTTGGACCGCTCCAGAGCCCCCAGATGCCAACCAGGCTCCTCCAACCCTTCGTGCCCCGCAGACGAGCAGGTCAATTCACCCATGGGAGGCTCCTTCTCCATCCCAGATCCTGCGCCCGCCGTGGAGACGCCGCCGGAGCCACGAGGCGCTTCCCGAGAGCAGGAATTTGCTCCTCGGCAGAACCAGGGGTGCCAGGGAACCCCAGGGCCCCCTCGCCAGGGGGACAACCCTTCTATGGGGCAGCACACCCCATGGGCACCACGGACTGCACCATGCGGAGAGGAGAGGGGCAGGGGCACCAGGGCGAGGGAAGGAGGGCAGGAGAGGAGAGAGGGGGGTTCAGTCACGGGGCAGGGGGCAGAAGAGAGGAAGATAAATGAGAAACAGGAGCCAGAAAGTATATAAGGAAACCAAAGAGACTGAAAAGAAACGAAAGAAATCATAAGGAAAAAAAAATAAAATTAAATTAAAAGACAGAAAAAAAACGCACTCAGACAAGAGGACTCACAACTTCTCCAAGCAGGAGGCGGCGTGAAACACATGCAGAGGGAGCAGCACATGGACAGACTTTAAAGGGGAACCTGTGTGCTTCGAAAGCGGCAGCGAGGCTGCTGCTCGGCGCCTGCTCTGTGGTTTTTGGGTTTCCCCCTCGCGGGGAGGCGACGACGTTTGGACGTTTCCCCCCCGTTGGAAAGCGGGGGGAAACTGCCAGAGTCGAGCCAGGAATTGCACAAGTTATCCCTGCTTTTAAGCTAGGGAAAGCTCCCGGCTCTGCACAAGGACACGGCGGTGGCAGCGGGTTACTGCTCGGCGCTGCCAAGCTCGGAAGGTGCCTCTCCCTCTCCTCCCCTCCGCCTTTATTGCTGCGGAAAAGGAATCTGGCTGGCCTGCCATAAACCCCCCGTGCTCTGCATCCCCTGACAATTTTACGACCCCCAAATCATAAAGAAATCGCTAGGCTGGGCTCTTTACAGGATGCCTCACTTGTTAGAGCGGGATTTATTCTCCTCCCGGCTTCCCTTTTTGGGATAAGGGCTCTGGAGGCGCTGCTGCCGCTCCAGCCCCGCGCAGCACYGCAGGATTCCTGGACAGGGTCCCACCACCAGAGACCGGAGCAAGTATCCGTGCAGGAACAAATCCCAGTCTGCTCAGAGAGGATGTCCAGCGCGGGCTCGTGCTGATGCTTCCTCAACGCCGGAGCCCTTCCAGAGCTGGGAAGCATGGTGGGAAAGGAGGGGAGAGAAGACAACCAAGGTCTTGCCAAAGGTTTCCCACGTCCCTGCCACAGCCCGGCTGGTTTCTGCAAGGCTTGGTGCTAACTTTGCTCCTTGTGGGACCTCCTGCCCTGGACCTGGTACYGGCCAAGTGCTCAAGAGGTCAAAGAGACCAGGTTTGGTCAGCACATTCTTCAGCAGGAAGGGCAGAGCCCCAGGACGTGGTCCCCTCCACAGAGCCTATGTCCCAAAGCTGCTCCCTTGGCTGTGTCCCCATCATTCTCACCTGACCCAGCCCTCAACTTCACAGTGACATGCTGCCTTCCTCCCTCCATCCATCCTCTTCTGCTCTCCCTGGGACAACCATCCATGTGAGCTGCAGAAACATCTACCTGACTTCATTGGGCACCTCACCTTCCTCCCATGGGCTCTCTTCTAGTTCCACCGGGCTCCTCAGGGCGATGGGCAGTGCCAGCCGGGACCTTGAGTCCTCCCATGCTCAGCAGCAAATACAAGTTCTTACAAGACCCATCCCAGCAAGGCCAGGGCATTGGCAGGCCCCAGAAAYGGTCCCATCTGCCCCACCACATCTCTCGTCACAACAAGTCTTCCTGACAGCCGCATGGGTCTGAACTGCTGCATCCTGGTGGGGAATGACTACAGTCTGGCCTGGCTTTAGCAAACAGAGGAAACCTGGGAGATGTTTCCTTGGGAGAGTTTGTCCAAGACAGCTGCGCAGTTCCAGCTGGGTCAGAAGAGGCCTGGCAAGGATTTCTCTGGGGAATATCTCACAGAGGGAGGGTTTTTATTGCAACTGCACTCGCCACAGCTCCCAGCAAAGATGAAGCGCCTCTCCAGCAGTCTCAAACTGTGGCTACACCACTGCACACCATAAAAATGCATCTTGAAAAGAAGACTTCCCAATATTTTTTACATTCTAAAAAATGGAAGAAGAAGAAAACAGACCCACCTCCTGATGGGAATAAAAGCCTCCGTTTCCTGGAGCAGAGTTGGAGACTAATTTTGGAGCCCTAGCCCAAAAGCAGCACTTGCAGCTGACTTCAACCACAGGATGACCCTTCCCTTGCTCAAAGTGCACGGTACRAACTCCTCCCTGTTCGGATCAGCTGGGAGACCCCAAACTGTTTCTCCCAACAAAACCCACTTCCCTACTGCATTGCCCTTCCCTTTGCAAGCTCGGGAGGAAGCCCCAGCGAGACAAGAGCTGCCTGCTCTTGTCCTGAGCTCGTGGTGGACCCGTGGCAAGGACGAGTGAGGTGTCCACCTCATCCCTAAAGACATCCCGCCTTAAAGGCACACGGAGAGAGGGGAAACCCAAAAGCCACAGAGACTCTGTGTACAAAGGTGTACCCTAGTGTTTTGCGATTCCTTATTCCCCTTTAAAGGAAGAGATGGTATTGGAAAAGCCCCTTCCATGTCCCCTGTCATGCCCCACTCCCAGCCACCCTCCGCAGCGCCCACACCATCCTTTCGGACATGGATCACCCTTACCTATTGAGCTGAGGAGAAGCTTGTCTCGACAACACTGCCCAGATAGCTGAGATTAATCAAAAACAAAGCAGTTATCAACACCCGCAAGGAGCCGAGCTCCGCAACACATCAGCACGTCAAGAACTCCAAAGGAAAAGGAGGGAAAGAAACCATAACACAAACGAAACGAGTCTGGAGAAGAAAGGGGGGAAAGAAACAGAAAAGAAAGGAAACGAAATCAGAGTAATCAACAAAGCGAATGGATACACTGCATAAAAGCGCGGACAACAGTGCTCTAACACAGACTGGTCCTGGGGCTGTCCTGCGCCTGCGGCTCCTCGGGGAGCTGGCTCGGAGCCCGGCTGCAGACCTCAATCCACATCCACGTGCACGTCCAGAGATGGGCGCCTGTGCTGTCAAAGGCCGCGCCAACTCGTCTGGGGCTCCTGCGGGTCCTCGTCCCCCCCGGTGCTCAGCCCCACGCACCCCGGCGCCCGGCGGGGCCCGAGGGCTCCGTGGGCTCCTGCTTCTAAGGCCTTAGCGCTTCCAGGTACCAGAGCGCGGGAGGGAAATGCGGAGGGGTGAAACGGGCTCCGCTCGCGAGCCGCGCGCCAGCCGCGCAGCCCGGCGGGATGGAGCGAGACCAAAGGGTGGACGCAAGCACGGCCACGGGATCTACGGTGCTGCGGAAGAGACGGAGGGAAAGCAGGAGTACAGAGAGAGAGAAAGACGCTTTGCCTGGAGCAGCCCTGGTACCTGGAAAACCAGCCGCTGCAGTCTAGTGCAGCCACTTCCCGCTTTGGGGCAGGATCTGAGCGTGCCGGCGGCTTCCTCATCTCCGCTGGGGTTTATTTTCCTCTCCTTACAAGCTGCTGGTGTGGCTAAGTCCTTGATCTCTCTCTCCCTGCCCGCGTGGCGGGGCTGCAGCATCCCTTTTGCAGACGGGGCAAGGACTTTTAGAGCTGGTTCTGTCATGCATTAATGCCCTCTAGGCTCCGCGGGAAGGAGGAACAGGAGGAAGGCAAGGCGGCCCGGCGGCCCTAACGCTCGAAGAAAGCCAAGAGCCAGCAACTAGAAGAGGAAACAACCGCCGGTGACACCGGGACGCTGCCCGCCGCGGGCRCGGGAGCCTCCGCGGCGTATCCCGAGGCACGGCGCCGGGAAGGAGCTCTGCTCCCGGGACGCCGCGAGGGCCRTGCGAGCTGCAGCCGCGGCACGGGCCCCCGTTGTGCGGCGCGCTGCCCGCCGCAGGGACGTCGTCTCCAAAAGGGATGCTGCAGCGCGCCCAGGCGCACCCTAGGAGCCGGGGCGATGCTGGCGGGGAAGGGAGGCGGAGGGAGCGGGGGAGGCAGGGGGCGGGAAGCCGGGAAGGGGCCGTGGGGGGGCTATGGGGCTGCCCGCACTTACCCCGAAGCGGCTACCGTGGTCGGCGGAGGCTCCGGTTGGAGGATCTCCTCGCCAGCCCGCCGCGGAGAGGGGATTTCTCCGAAAACATCCACGGTGTCGGCGGGCACGGGGGAGCCCTGGGAGCCCGCGTAGCCGGTGCCGAGGGCAGTGAAGGCGGTGGCGGCGGGTCGGAAGCTGGGGCTCTCYCCCCGGCTGCTGGGCGCCGGGGATCCCGTCGACGGCGTGGACTTGCGGGAGAAGCTGACGGCGGCGGGCGGCTGCAGGGTGATCTCGGACACCTCGGCCTGCTGGATGAGGCCCGGGCGCGGGCGGGCGCGCGCYGTCAGCTCCGGGGAGCTGTTGCGGGAGCTGAGGGGGCTTTGGGTGAGAGGAGAAAGCCTCGAAGGTTGTAGCACCACCTGATGTAAACTGGGCTCGGCCCTCCTGCCTTGCCGAGGGCTGGGCCGAGGTCGGGGTTGGGGCTCGTACCACCTGGTGTCCAGGCTGAATGTGCTTGTGCCGCTGTGGCCCACGGGCTCGGACGGTTCGTGGTAAGGCAACACGGGTATGCCCATACCTTGGCTGGTATGTCTTAGCTGCCCTTGGCTCCCCATGGGTTGCATAGGTTTGTCCTGCCACTTGGCGGTGGTGGTGGGCACGGAGGGTTGGCTCCTGCCGGGCGACTTGCCAGTCCAGCTCTTTGGTGCCTCCAGGGGCAGGATGCCCGGGTAGGACGCGGGGACCTGGAGGGAGGACGGGGGCGGCCCCCGAGGAAGACAGGCGGCGGGCTGGGCGCTCTCGGCCACGTCGCACGGCGGCAGCGGCGGCGCGAAGGGCCCGGCGGGCGCCTCGAGGGCGCCGAAGGGGAACTCGGCCCTGCCCCAGGGCTCGGGCGAGCGGCCGCCCGTGGGCGTCTGCGCCAGGGGCAGCGTGCTGTTGGAGGCGTTCTCGCCGTTCTCCTCGGGGATGGTGGCGTGCCCGAAGGGCCCCTCGGGGTGCAGCGGCGGCGAGGACATGACGGAGCTCAGCGGGCTCACTTCGGGCATGTAGAACGGCGGCGGCTCCACCTCGCCGGGGCTGCTGCTGCTGAGGTAACCGTAAAACTGGCCGTGGTGGAAGGCGCGGGGGGCCGGCGGGCGGGCTTGGCCGGTGGCCGTCAGGTGGCTCTCGAGGGCGCCGCTGCCCTCCATGGCCCGGTGGAACCGGGGGCTGTATGCTGGTGGCTGAAGGTAGGACTCCTGGCTGGAGGAGAGAGGGGTGAGCTGGGACTTGAGGGCCGTGACGGAGGCGGGCACGATGGGGTCGTCGTTCTCCTCGTCCGACTGCCGGAATTCGGGGTACATGTCGGTCTCCTCCACGAAGGGGAAGCCCTCGATGCGGCGCGTCTTCAAGGAGGGCTCCATCTCGGCCGGGTCCATCACGAAGCGGCCGTCCGGCCCGCGGCTGATGAGTTCGATGGGGGTCGTGGCCTCGGCTTCGGCCTCGGCCTTGGAGACGCTGTACTTCTTGCTGCTGATGGCCCTCTTGGTCTTCTTGTAAAGGGACAGCTCCTTCTCCTTGGTGGGGCTGAGCATCCGCTTGGCCTGCGGGCCTTGGTCGTCGGAGGACTCCGAGGGCGGGCGGAGCGTGCGGATGCTCTCGGGACTCACCTTGCCGGAAGACAACCTGGACCACAGAGAGAAACCAAGAAAAGGCACGGTCACGGGGAGGGGACAACAGTCATTCCTGTCCAGAAGAAGCAGCGCCGGACCAAAGTCCAGCTGGATCCACAAAGCAACGTGCCACRGGCTCTCAAAAAGAGGCACTGCTGGAAGATGTTCACGGGGGACCTATCAAGATGGCAGAACCTTGCCTGGCTCTAACCCAGCCCAGCAGGCTGGGAAAAGCAAGCAGGAGAGGAGCAAGCATCTCCTCCGACTTCTCCAGGCCTCAGCAAAGCTCGGTGCACCTCCACATCCCTGTAAAGCAAGTGGTTCCCTCCAGCGCCTTGCAAGGAGCTCCACGCGCCCAGCACAGCAAAAGAAAGATCCAGAGCTCACTTCCAATTCCTTTAAGCTTTCTACAAGGAAAGTTCTGAGAAAAGGGACTCTCTGGCTTCTAGGATTTCAGAGGAACATTGGGAAAACGTTCCCTCCTGCAGAATTCCGCATCTCCCTTARAGAAGCTGACAGATAACTTGAAACTGAAGTTCTCCCCATCTTGAACACACTAATGTAAGGTTGAAAGCCTGGAAAGGGAGCAAAGAGGCAGGGGGAGACAGCATCAAAAYGGTCCAGCAATCCCTTTTTAGAAAGCCTTGGACAAACAGGATTGAAGGGCAAGATGGAGCAGATCCAAGAGATGATGCAGGCACGGTCATGTACGTGCAGTGGAAGAACAGACAAAAAGAAGGACTAAAAGCCACCAGCACTGGGACATTTTACAAAAGTCCAGGAGCCAGAGCTTGAGGTGTTCAGATCTCTCTTGCCTTCAGATGGGGAAGATGTTTATTGGCTCTTTCTGGTCACCACACTTGAGCAGTTTTGATGGGATCTACAAGAAGTTGTGGCTAGTACAGAACCATAACCCACAACCTGTAGGTACACGTGGGAAGAGACTGAGTGGGGATCGCTTCATTGGCAAAGAACAACATGCACTCAAGATGATCTGAATCTCCCAAGAGAAAACAGAGCAAAACGAGAATGATTCAGCACTACAGTGAACTTGCACGGAGGACTGATTGCAGCAGGCTAACCCTTCTCCTAAGCAAAAGCTTAGCTGGTTGTGTAATTTAGTTCAACTTCTTATCAAGTCCAGCTCTGGACAATGTGCACAATTCCACAGGGTTGATTCTTAGCTTAAACTTTGTGGTGTTTGTCCCTGCTGCCTTCTGCTCCAAAGCCTGTTTGTCTCTTGCAAATTATTCTGTTCCCCAAAGTACCAGGGAACAGGTAAAACAAGTCATCAGAAGCAACAAAACAAGGTTAGATGTTTCCAGWTGACCTTAACAACAACGGCAGAAAGAGGCATCTCCAAACTACTTGACGAACCACAACCTGGCGCCACATCTAAGACAGATACTTACGGGGACTCCAAACTCTTCCTGCAGTGGGTTATCGAGAGAGGAGGGTCTGGAAAAGAATAAAAAGGGGAAAGAAGAGAGAACGCTGAGGAGGCGCAACGAGGCAGAAACAGACAAACTTAACATCACAACACAAAAGAAGACACTCCACAAGAGGCCAAGTTTTCATTGCTCCAGTGCTTTAATGGTTGCTGACAACAAACAGCTCCCGTCGCAGGCTCCTATGAACCCTGCTGCCACAATCTCACAGGCCAGCGGTGGAAAAGGTGCCTCCCCTGCCCTCGCCAGCCCCCCAGCCACGTGCACTCGTTGCAGGGCACTCGTGCAAGGCTCCTTGCAGGCCCAGGTTTATGCAACCGGAGCGGTGGGGTCTCCWTTGCGGGAGTCTGCTGCAGCAGGTCAGGCACCGCGCGCTCCACGGGAGCCCAGGGCTCGGAGCGGCTGCTCCCGCGGGCCCTCAGAAAGGACACGACTCGCGCGCCGAGGTTGGGGGACCTTGGGGAGGGAGGCTGGGCTGCATRGAGTTTCCCTCCCTTTGTGGCCAAGCGTGAGACCGTCCCCAGCCCTAAAACCCCCGGGGTTAGGAGGTGTCACCATGTAAAGGGAGCTCCCTTGGAAATCCCAGGCTAGAGCTTCTCGGGAGCCTCTTCACCCACCCTTCCTCTCCCACTCCCGAACACAGACGCTTTCAGTCACAGCTCAAGGATGAAGTTAGGGCTTCACCTGAAGACGTGCACGGATGGAAGAAGAGACAGACAGGGAAGAACATTACCACAACACCATTCAGGACGAGGGGAGAAGGAAGGAGGAGATGGAAGGGACACGGGAAGCTCTCCAGTGCCAAGCTCACCTTTCTTGCGCTTGAGTTTCCGCTTGCGCTGCTTGTTGACGAAGCAGGCAGCGAGGGTGCTGAAGAGGATGGCAGCAGCCAGGAAGCAGATGGTGGCAACGATGCCAGCCAGCACCGGGCGGGCTAAGCCGTCTTCCGTCAGGTCAGGCGGAGGGAATATGTCTGCAGGAGAGGAAGGCAGGCGTCGCATGAATGCACGCACGCACCTGCCTGCTGCTCTCCCCGCTGCCCGTCCAGTGATAATCTTGAAGGAAAAGGCCCTGATTGAGACCCAGGTCACACTGCGGAGCGAGCTGGTGACCTCCCACAAGACCAGCCCATTGTCTTGCTGGATACCTGGGGYAGAGGCACCCTGGGACACAGGACAGCAATGCCCGCGAGCCTCCTTGCACCAGTGCCGTCAAACCCCATGAGAGCGGCTGCACGAGAGGCCCGGGGCGTTCGGAGGCAGGCAGGCAAGCACGCAGCGAGCGCACAAGCACGCAGCGAGTGTGCAGCCTGCATGCGGTGCCGGCACCACTTGGGGGCAGAGAGAGACCCTTTCATCCCTGCGCATGGCAGAGCCGGGCAGCTCCTGCAAATAGGGGTTTCCTGCATCCTCCTGTCCCCTCTCTTTCCCCAGGACCTCAGCTTGGTGGCACAGCCAGAGCCCCTTGCTCCCTGGGTGCTCTCCTGGAGCACTACTCCAGCACCGCTCCTCTCCCAGCTCTATTCCAGGCACATCCAGCACGGCTGGGATGCAGGCTCCGGGATGCAGGCTCCGGGATGCAAAGGCAGCAGAGAAGCCGGGGCAGGGATGAGGAGGAGGAGAAGGAGGAAGAAAGCACTCGCTTACCTGTGCTGGACACGCCAGCAATGTTACTAGGTTCGCTGATGAGATCCTGCATGACTGCGAGGACTCGGAACTCGTACCAAGTGTCCTGAAAGAGCAAGYGGGCCCGTCACGTCCTGCCGCCACCGCGTCCCCACCGAGCCRCCCCGCGCCGTCAAACCAGCCCGGAAAGCAGCACCAGGACCATGGGAGCGAGCTGGGCGGGCAGCTGCTGCTCACCTGGGACAAGTCCTTGGCAAAAAACTCGCTCTCGGTGCCTGGGATGCCGTCGTCCAAGATCTCCCACCGCTCGGCGAGGCGGAACTCCATGATGTAGCGGTCGATGGGGAAGCTGTGGTTAGCGGGAGGGAGCCACGAGAGCAGGACGCCTTGCTGTGTCCGGTTGGCTGTGAGGCACCTCGGTGGGGTAACCAACACCAGAGGCTCTGGAGTTGTTACAGGGAATGCTGGAGGAGGCGGGATGGATGCGCCGTTATGGAGAGCACGGAAACATCCCTCTCTAGATCCGTATCCGCTAAGAACCATTCAGGGCCCTCCCAAAAGGCATCGTCCAGTTTGGAGCACCAATGTAACGGTGCTTCCTGCCCTCCTGGAGTTTCGGATATTTCCCAGGCATGTTTTCTCAGAGATACAGAAGTGCCTTTCCCAAAAGGGGGAAATAAAAACRTAAGGATGCTAAGGGGACCGTGCTGGAAAACCTCCTCCTTCCTCTGACCTACTTGAGAACGAGCCCCAAGGCAGGCACCCTGTGCAAGGGCCTCCTCGTGATGGCTCCTGTTGCGAGATGCACATGAGCGATCTTGCACTCTATTAATAACTCCTGACCCAAGTTTAACTCAAGGAAGAGCTGGAAAGAGCTAGTATGGTGCAGCTCTCCGGAGCTGCCTCTTGGGACAGGCTTTCCATAGTGCAATGCATTCAAGGTCCACCAGCTTCATCCGAGCCGCTCCACAAACCATCCCCCATGCATTCGAGATCCCCAGGCTTCGTTCAAGACCACGAACTGTCCCACATGGCTCCGTTGGCATCTCCTGAGCCCTCCTCTTCACGCCAACCCAACTCACCTAGAGTGTTCACAGTGACCACCTCACTGAAGGAGCTGGTGCCCAGCTTGTTTTGAGCCAAGACACTGAACTGGTAGGCGGTCTCCGGTTCTAAGGTATCCACCAGCAGCCAGCTGGACCCAGCTGGCACGGGAAGAGACAGCCAGTCGTGGGGGCCGAACTGCGCTCGCTTCATCCTGCCAAGAGACACGGGGACGGAGCTCAGCGGAGCTGCCTCTGGCCAAGGGGCCAAGTCAAGTTCTTAAAGCAGARACAGAGCCTTCCTGAGAGAGGGTTTGGTACCAGCAACCAAAGCCCACCCGGGCTCGTTTTTCCTCCTGGGAGGGCTGCAAAGGAGCAGCTGAAACCTTTCCTGGACTGCACCTCGGCAGGAGCGCCACGCTCCCAATGCAGAGCCCACCTGCCCGTTAAGCAGCACCGAATGCTCCTGCCAGCACGAGGCACCTCCTGCTCGTGTTTGACACCCGTTCTGCAGGGCAGCCTGGCTGCGGGCGCGCGGGGCAGCAGCGGCGCCGCACGGGCTTCATCCCGCATCGCCACGCGGGCACATCCATAGCCACGAGCGCTCTCCCACCACGCAGGAGGCACGAGAAGGAGAGAAAAAGATGAAGGACGCCCCTCAATGGCCGCAGAAGGCGAGTGGGCAAAAGCAGCAGCAAGCCATGGAAGCAAGCGAGGGGACAGGGTGCCGTGGCTCCGCTCCTGGGTACCCCGTGCTATCCGGGTGGGAAGGGGCGGTTTCCAGGGAATCTCACTCCTCCTGGGCACGCTCTCCATCCCGCGCTTCCCACCCGCTCCACAGCCCGCGTTTCCCTCGCAGGACATACCGAGGTGCCCCCCGCAATCACCCATGTGCAGGAACCAACCCACAGCCACCTCCACCCTCGGCACGACCATCCCCTCGGCCCCTTCCTCCCACCGCCCGCCCCGCGGCGAGAAGCTCGGCTTGAGTAGGAAGAAGCAGAGAGCAAAAGCATGCCGGGATGACTCACAGAGGGCCGTACCAAACTGAGAAAGTCTGCTCGTATCCGCCGTCGTAGCCGGGCTCCCAGGAGAYGTTGGCAGAGGTCATGGCCACCCCGACGTGCACGCCGGTGGGCGCGTGGGGGCTTGTGCCTGCCGGAGAGAGCGCGGTTGGACGTGCGAGGATGAGGGGAGATGAGGACGAGGGGAGATGTCCCCCGGGACCCCGGCAGGCGCCTACCTACGACTGTAAGGTGAGTGCTGGCAGTAATGCTGGCGACGACGTTGGTGGCGATGCACTCCCACTCGCCGTGGTCGTCCTTGCCGAGGGAGCGGATCTGCAGGGTGCCGCCGGGCAGCGTGGTGTGCTTGCTCCTGCTGGGCTTCCCTACCTTGGGCAAGGAGCGGGGAAGAGCAGGGCGACACAGAGGAGACGCGACTCAGCAGCGCCGCGCGGCCGGKCCGGGCAAGGCGGCAGCGCCTCGGCCAGGCTCCGCGCACCCTCCGCAGGGCAGAGATCCCCCTTTCCCCAAGGCCTGACGAGGCAACGCTCGTCCAGATCCACACAGGGGCAAAGGGCCCCTGCCACGGCCCCTGCAAACGGCATCGAAGGCACAAGGCTGATGCTCCGTGACGTCCCCAGCGAACCCCTTCTGCGCCCGGGAGCCTTGGAGAGCACCGGGGTGAAGCCTTGGAGAGCAGCTCGCAAGGCGAGCGGAAAGGCGGATGGCGCAACCGCTCGTATTTGTGCTCATTATCCGGAGCGGCGCCAATCCCATGGCACTCCAAGCCCCTTCCCTGCCGTCCACATACGGATTGCCGCCCGGAGCACTCGCAAAGAGCCCGCTCCTCTCAAAGGAGCACCAGGGGAGCTAATGGGTAGGGGGTTATCGGTGCCAAGGCCATCAGGAGGTGGGTCCTGCTTCTGCGTGGCACCGGGAATGAGTTGCTCCCTTCCTAGGAAACTCGGCTTAGGCCGGGACAGCCCTGCCCGGACCCACCGGGGAGGACAAGCCCAGGAGTCATTACAAGGGAAAGAGGAGCAGGAGGCACAAGAGAGGCTCAAAAGAAACCTAGATAAGAAGAAAAACGATCAGAAGGGGAAAGGAAAAAGATAAGACGGAGAAAAGGACTCCAGCGTTAACGAGTTCTAGGCATGGCACTTGTGGCCCATGAGACCAAGGACAGGGAGTGCTGGGATGGGCTGGCACCCAGAGGGGGACTCAGGCGGGCTGTCCCTTGGGGACCCTCTGCCCCATCCAGTGTCTTGGGGCAAGCCCAGTTCTGCCAAGCGGGTGGCTGGGGCCCTCCCAAGCCCCTGCGAGGGGGGAAAAAGGGCACGGGAGCCTCGGAGAGAAGTGACACGGCAGGGACAAGGGGGTGGCCAAGCTTGGTGGCTGCCCCACTGCAAYGGGAGGACGGGAGGCCCCGGGATCCTGCGGAGCTGCTGCCACGAAGCCACCGCGGCCACGGGCGGCTCAGCCTCCAGCCGCACATCCCGCTGGCACCAGCGGAGCGGGAAGGCTGGGACAATGAGGAGGGCATCCTGGGGGCAAGGAAGAGCAGCTGGAGCGGGGCCCGGCCCGCAGATTCAACGTATTTATGGTGTTAAACGGGCGCTATTAAACGCCAGGGCTTTGGGGCGGTTCGGGGTGTTTCTGTGGCCGTGCTGTCGCCGCAAGCCRGGCTTCCCCCACCCACCTGCGGGACAGGATGGCAGTGGCTCAGCCCAAAGCGAAGCAGCTGTACCTGCAGTTTGTTCTTACCGGGACAGAGTGTGGCTTCTCTGTCTGCAATATTCATCAAAAGCCAAAGGCACTGCAGATTTGTCTGGCAGGCCGGGTACCTTTCTCCAGGCGATGATAGGAAAGGGGTCTCCCGCAGCAGCACAAGGAATCAACAGCTCCCTCCCTGCCTCCTGTCTGTACTCCCAGCCTGGTAGCACCGTGAAATAAGGGGGGTCCTGCAGCCAAGGGAAAACGTGAGGAGTGTCAGGCCATGCTGCCCGCCGGGGAGGTGCTGCCCCAATCCAAATGTGCCCATTGCAAAATACCCAAGTCCCTGGCACAGGGAGATTCAGGAGGCGTAGGGAAGCATGCATGAACCGAGCTTGACGGCACACTTTTATAGGGAGTTGCATGCTCCAGAGGGGAAGTTTTCTCCCAAGGGCCGCCCACKCTGCTTGGGCTGCTTGCAATTTTAAGGACGTAAATGGAAAAAAAAATAAAATAAAATAAAATAAAAATCACCCACGTGGCATCAGAGAGCAAGGGGATTTAATCAACTCAGCAAACATGCCAGCGGGTGCGTGTGTTTACGGGGAGGTTTACCCAGCTTTATCGTGTCCATCTCGGCAATAACCCGCTAATCGGGGCGCGCTGGCCGCGGCTCAGGCGCGCGCGGCTCCGTCGCTGCCAAACAAAGGCAGCAGCTCCTAAACACGCGCCGAAATCGCGCCGGGGCCCCCGGCTCCACACACGCACAAAAGCCCCTCTGAGCCTCCAGAGCTTAGCTCGTGGTTACCCAAATCCCCCGATTTGCTAGCCCGAGCCCGYGGAGCCAGCGTGTCACTGGCATCAAAGGCAGCGCCAGGGATGCRAGCGATGGCTCCCCGGCTAGCCCTGCTTGCACACCCCGCTTAGCCCCGCTGCGGCCTGCAGCAAAAAGCCAATGGCCGAGCGTTTTTGGGAGGGTTTAGCAGCACTCACAAGGGCGACTGCAGCACAGGTAGGTTCTCCCCTGCTCGCTGGAGCAGAGCTATAAATAGCCCCGTGCTGCAGCAGCGCGCGCTCCAGCCGGCTGCAAGCGCGCGCCACGCTCGCCGCACTGCATCTCCGGGGYGTTTGCAGCCGTGCGGAGGGTTTCCTGCCCACCCCGGTGGTGCTGCTGCCCTGCGAGGGGCTCCTGACCCACATGTGTCCCGCTTGGCACSGGCACAAAACGCCAGGCTCGGGGGGAAGGTCGTTAGCGAGCTGAGTCACGCGGGCGCCAAAGGGAGCGCTTGGAAAAGCCAAGGGAAACGTCAGCTTCTGCACAAAATTAGAAGACTAAATAGCAATATAAAAAAAAATCCACCTTGGCAGCGTTGTACTAAAGAGGAAACCAGAACTAGCGGCGTGCACGTACTAAAATGCACATTGAGAAAGCTCCCGAGCCCCAAGCAGGCTGCTTGGCAGGGCGCAGAGCGAGCACGTGGGGAGCACCGTTACCTTCAGCACCAGTCGGGCAGGGGGAGACTGGCCCATCGTCCCCAGGGCGTTATAAGGCACGCAGGTGTAAGTGCCGAGAGCGTCTTCGGTTGCCTCCTCGATGCGGATCGATCCGTCTTCCAGCAGGTTCCAGCCGGAATACTAGGGCGGTAAGAGACATGGGGGTGACGCATCCAACACACGATGGGGCATCTTTCGGATAACCTCAACATCCTAAGCCCAGCGTGGCTGTGAGGCCTCTGGGAGATGCCCAAATCCCTCGCAAGCACCCAGCGCAATTCCCAACCCATCTCCAATGCAAAAAAGGGGAAAAAAAAGGCAAGATYGAGCTGTTCCAATGCACAATTCCTGCAGTCTCCGCCTGGGTTCCATGTCTAGACTCCTTTTCCAGTTAAGGAGGAGAAATAGGTCTGCCTAGGGAGTGATTCATCCCACCCAGGGGTAACCGTCTCGGCTGAGAGGGAAAACTGCTTCCTGGAAGCAATTCCATTGACTGCAGGAGCCGCCTCGGAGGCTCCAGCCCTCAGTGCAGACACGGGCGCTGGAGAGCTCTAAAATTAGGCGAGACGAATCCCACGCACGGAGTCTGCTCTGAGCCTGGCTTAGCATGCAGGGCCRGTGCCGGCGGATGCCCCGTGGCCACCGGCATGGCCAGAGCTGCAGACCCTCCTGGGAGCCCTTGCACATCGGGAAGGGCCTTTTCCCGGCTCCAAAGGGATATAGGAAAACCGGATTTGGATCCAAGAGATCTCCATCCCCTCGCTGTTCCCCTGGCGTCTCCTTTACCTTTTCGATCCGCAGCGGACGTCCATCCTTGTTCCACTTGACCAGAGTGACCGGTGGCTCTGCCTCGACCGGACAGCGGATGTATCCGTGTATCCCGATGGGAACATAGATGATGGGGGGCATGTTCACCACGCGGGCAGGATCTGGGGGGGCAGCAGCACGTCACGGCCTCTCGCCAGGTACCTCCTATTTGTTTGTCCTCACACCCCAGGCCTCGTCGAGCCGGGGTTGTGCTCARATTTAGCCTCCTCCACCCTTCCAAATGGGATGCAAAAAGCTTAAAATATGTATCTAACCTCCCCGTGTGTCGCCACCCACACATTAAGGCGTCTAGCAATCCTCCAGTCTAGAACGTGTCATTAACAACACTTCTAAGAGCTTTTTAATTAAGTGCGAGTGGGTTGGAGGGAATCTATACTTCCTTTAATAAGAAGCCTTTTAAAGAAAAAAGGAGAAAAGGGGGGAAAAAAAAGTTACTTCTAATGAGAAGAGTGAGTATTTCCACAAATCTGTCTAGACATGGGAGGATGCTAGCAGGGCTTACGCTACGTTAAGGGAGGAACCACCACTTTGCAGCAGGAGAAGCGACTCATTGCAAGGCTACAAGTGTGGGAAAAGGTAAATCCYGGCCTCTGGAAAAGATGGATGCAGCCCAGCATGCCTGGGGCCTCAGAAAAGTTCCTTTCTCGGATTAATGCAGCRAAATCACTGAGGGAATTTATAATAGCCTTGCTGCTCTAAGAGGGGGGTTAGATTTGCCACCCGTGCTCCTCCCAGCTCCAATTTGACCAAAGCCTGTCCTGAGRGGGAGAAGAAACAGAACTAAATGCAGAGATGCTATAGCCAAGAAATGGAATTAAGACCCCTGGAATCAAGGTCCCCTTTTGCTGTTGTTTCCTTCTGCAAAAGCAAGCACTTTCTGGAAAACAGCCCTTTTTCCAAAGCAGCTGCCCCAGCAAAGGCTTCCCAACGGGAAGCAGCTTCCCAAGCGCAGCATCCAGGCAGGTCCTTCAATCCCACCCCTCCAGCAGCCCTGGGAAAGCCAGCCCTGCACGCAGGGCTTTCATTAGTCTGCGTTTGTCAGCGGTGCATTTACCCTCCCGAGCGCCAAGGCTTCCAAAACCGGCTCCCGAGCCCGGTTTGTTCCGGCCTATCTCTCATTATGAAATCAGAAACGCTGCTATGTTTTGCAGCAGAGCAGTAGCGCGATTGCAGCACGTAGCAAGCGAGGCCATTAGCGCTGAATGCCACAGGACGTTCGCGGCACACTACGCATTAAAAGCAGGGGGAGCCTGGAAGAACAAGCGTGGGAAGCCCGTTCCCGTGCGCCTTTAGATCATTTACGGCCCCAAAACACTTCTTGCAAACGCCCGGAAAGCCACGTCACGAGGACTGGYTTCCCTAATAGGCGCTGGGAAGTGTAAAAGTGGGTATTTCATGGGGAGAACCCCAAAAGGGCCCCGCGGTCCCCACTCACACTGCACCGTCAGGTAGGCAGAGGCTGATGGCGAGCGGCCGAGGCTGTTGCTGGGGATGCACGTGTATTTTCCCGCATCCTCCGGCTTCACGCGGAAAATGATGAGCGTGCCGTCTATCAGGATGCGGACCCGCAGCTTGAGGTCGCTGGGAAAGAGGAGGGGAGGAGGAAAAGGGGGAAAAATAACAAGCTGGATGGAGGAAAAAGGGAGAGATGGAGATGCAAACGTGCCCGTTCCCACCCCATCCATGGCAGGGAGTAATTGCCCCATGCAGTGTGGGATCACGCACGATCCCACGGGAGCTGGTGTGTCCCCACGGCGGGGACAGGGCTTACTTCTTGAAGTAGACGTTCTCCTCCTCCCAGTACCACAGGTAGGTGAGGTTGCCCGGGTACGCCTCGGCCTGGCACGTGAAGAGCGCATCCTGGGAGATGTTGACCGTGATGTTCTCCGGAGGGGAGACGATGAACGGGGGCCCTGGGGACCGAGAGCATCGTCACCTCCGTGCCCGCTCTGCCACGGCACCCTCGGCCGGGCGGCAGCTCTGTGCCAGCAGACACTGACCTAATTAAAGGTTTAGTTAACGAGCRAGGGAGGCGCGTCCCGAGCAGCGGGTCGCGGCGCTCGGTGCCATTCTCCGTGTTCCCCGGCGGAAGGGAGCCGCCGCGGGAGCCCGGCTGCTAATCGGCACGGCCGCTTAATCGACATGACAGCCCGTCCGCCGGGGCGCCCCAGTTACGGGGATCTCTGTCCTCCAACGGGGCCGCGCCGCCCCCGGGCACAACAGACGGAGGGCGCGCGCGGGGACAGCGGCTCCCCCGGGCAGCATCGGGGCTCTGCTCCAAGCCTGCGGGGCCGGGACGAGACCTTCCCAAAGGAGCAGCACCCCTGGGTCTATTGGGGCCGGAAYGGGTTTCCGGGCATCACATCCGAGTTACCTTGGACGAGCAGGCGCGTGGTGTGCACGGCCTCCCCCTGGATGCTGTAGGCCCGRCACGTGTAGGCACCTCTGTCCTCGCGGCTCACCGAGAGCACCGTGAGGCTCCCGTCGCTCACCTGCCGGGAAGAGCGGGAASGGCGGGAGGCGCCGGAGCGCGCGCGGGCACCCGCTCCGGCGCCGGCTTCCCCGGGCGCCGCGGCTGCTTCCGGAGGCAGCTGCGAAACGGGCTTTCCCACCCGGCGCAGCTCTGATATTAATAAACCAACACGCGTTTCTGCTCAATGCCAAGGGAAAAGAGGGGAAAAAAAGGAAGAAAAAACACCCTTGCTATATATTCATCTTCCGCAGAGGATGATTGACGCGCACCAGACTCCAAACTGCTCTGCTGCTGCCAAACACTTCAAAACAAGCGGCGTGCAAGAGGATGGGAGCCATCCCCAGGGATTGGCGCTGCGACCCGCCAGGGACACCAGGGTCCCACRGACACTGCGAGAGAAGGACAGGGCTGGGCCGGGCTCCAGGATGCGGGAATGTCGCCCCTAGGAGCTCTCCCATGGAAAGCACCAGCCTCGCTCCCTCCCTCCCCGACACTCTTTCTGCCTCATCCTTCTATTTCAATTAGTAACAAATGATTCCTAATTACTCTCATTAGCGCCCGCGCCGATTCCAATGCCTGATTTACCCATTACGGCTCGCGCGGAGCCGCAGCCGGGGAGACGGGAGCAGGGTCCGGGGGGGCCCCAARCGCTTCCCGGCCGCGGGCTCCTACCTGGTACTTGCCGCCGGCCCCGAGCAGCTCTCCCTCGCGGAGCCAGGTGACGATGGGCTTGGGGTTGCCGAACGCCATGCAGGTCAGCGTCACGCTGCTGCCCTCCTTGGCCTCCACGTACTGCGGCGGCGTCTCCGTGAACGTGGGGGGAGCTGCGGGGGCAGCGCCCTGAGCCCCGGCACGGGGGCTCCGCACCCCCCCAGTGATGCCGCCCCGGCCCCAGGCGCTGGGAGAGCCCGAGCGCGGCTAAAAATAGAGGCGCCTCGACGCGGAGAGCGAGGAAAATCGCTAATTAGCTTAACGCGCGGCGCTAATAACACGAGAGAGACGTTTGAGGAGGCCTGAATAACAGGAAAATAGGGATTTGATGTGCGGAGGTTTGTTGGCGCCTCAGCTCCAGCCCCGKTTCTTGATGTCTGTCCTTTAAATAAGCTGCACCCGGCTACGCTATGGAACTGTGAATAAAGTGAAGGGCTTTTTTTGTGGCTCAGTCGGGGTGTTTTGGTGCCCTGCTCCCGTCCGGCCTCTTTGCACCCCGCATCCCCGGGCATCCTGTGGGGCCGCGCGTGGGGCCGGGCACGCACCGTTGACGGTGAGGTGCACCCAGCTGCCGTTGTGGAAGGTGTCGTACTGCTGGTCCAGCATGAGCACCTTGCACTCGTACCAGCCCTGGTCCTCGGAGCGCACCTGCTCAATGCGCAGCGACGCCTTGTCGTGGAGGCTGGCGCGGCCTGCGGGGAGAGCACGCGTGCAGGAGGCGCCTTCACCCCGTCCCCACCGCATCCCCCCCGTTTCCAGCGCCCCGGAGCGCAATTCYCAGAGCGTCCCCGGGAGCTCCCCAGCTGCCGGCGGCAGCAGCCGCTGCCACCACGCGGCACCCTCCGCTCTCCGCCTCGCTTGCTCCCGTCCCACGCAGCCCAGCTGGCTCCCAGCGCCGCTGCTTAATTAAAAGCAACTGGGTGGAAAGCTTGCAGCGAGCGGCAGAGCGCGTGCAGCCTTGCAAGGAGCCGCCGCCACCGTCACCGTGCAGGGTCCCCCCTCGCGCCCACCGCCCCGCGGGGCCCTGGCCCACCCCACCTGCATACTCGGGGTCCACGTGGGGCGGGTAGAACCCGAACTTGATGAAGATGGGGATGGGCACGCCGAACTTGAACCACTCCACCACGTAGGGAGGCGGCTGCCCCGTGAGCGGGTGGATGACGTCGCATCCCAGGATGACGCTCTCGCCGGCGCGCGCCGTCACGAACTCCGGCTCCTCCCTCGAGCCGAGGGCACCTGCCGGGGGACAGAGGGGGAAACGGGGCCGTCAGCACAGCCGGAGCCTGGGAAAGGCGGCGCTGGCAGCGCCTGGGGGGACACGATGCCAGTGACTCAGGTCCCCAGGGCCCTTGTGCCACCCGTGCAGCTCCCAGCTGGGCTAATGGAGCTCGCTTTGGTCTCCGAGGCTCTGCTCCACCCCGGCGGCCTCTCATCACCCCCTGCAGCCAAGCCCGGCTTTGCAAAGCAGGGACGCGGCACCACCCCGGCCTGGCGCCTTGTCCCCGCTGCCACGTGGGAAAAGCCCTCGGGAAGCACAAAGCAGGGAGTAGGGAAGAGCCCGCGGAGAGGCGCGGGCAGGGAGGTGGCACCGTGGCACCGGCCGCAGCGGATGCTGGGGGCAGCATCCCGGCCCGGAGGCCGGCGGCGCGGGCGGGAAGCACGTCCCATCCTGCGCGCGGGGCCGCCCGTGATTGGCGCGCGGTGACATCACCGCTTCCCCGCCGCGCCAGCCCGGCAGCGCCGGCTATTTTTGGCTCCGGCACCGGCATGAGCGGCGCCCGCTCCGCTCCAGCCGGGGCCCGAATCCCGCGCCCYGCTGCGAGGGCTGCAGGCGCAGCGGGGTGCAAAGGCGCAGGGTGCAAGGTGGCAAGGAGCACGCACAAGCACGCAGGGTCACTGCTGCCTCCCCCTGCCACCTCGCCGGGGCTCCTTATCCCYGCATCGCCAATGAGCTCCCGCTTTTGCACCTCAGCACCACAGGAGGAGCTGCGAGCTCTTCCCCCTTGCACKGGAGCCGTGCAAGGACCTGGCCTGCCCCTTGCACGCAGCACGTTGCAGCAGGCATCACGAGGCCGGGGCCGCCTCCGAGCTCAGCGGGACTCGCCGCGCGCTCCTCCACGCGGGAGGAGACGGCACCAGCTGCACCAGGATTCCCCCTTCCCCGCGCACGGTCCCGAGCTGTCACGTGCAGCTCAGGAGCATCCAAGGACATTGCGGGCACCCGCGTGGCCCGCGCCAGCCGGTGCCGGCACCCCGGCGGCGCACGGAGCTGAGGGGCGCGCGCGCCTGGCCGCGGCCTCGGCGCCGGGAGCGCGCGCGGAGGGAAAATAGGTCAGCGGCTGGCAGCTTGCAGCGCCGGTGTCTAATGAGAGGGCCGGTGGGGAAGCGCGCGCGCATGGCTGCGCTTCCCCTCCGCTAACAAGCGCGCGGCACCCGCGGGCGGCCACCGGCCCCACGCGCCCATCCCTGGCACCGCACGTATCCGCATCCAACCGGGGATGCTCCTCTGCACCGGCAGTGACGAGCCCCAGAACACCAAAGTGTCCTTGTGTCCCCCATGGCCACAGAGGTGGCCAGGCAGAGCTCAGCTCCCCAAAGTGCAAAAATAACGAGAGCTGCAGCTTGGAATTAAAAAAATATATATATATGTGTTTCGCACCCTCACATTTGTGGAGAAATGCTTGAAAACAACCCGCAGATGCCAGAAGAAACAGAGCGCAAACAAAGTGTATTTTTAAACTCACTTYGCTTGCCAGCCAAGTTCAGGGGGGTTTCAGACCTGCGGCTTGGAAATAAGGCGAGAAACGGGGAGAAACCCCAGGAGCTCGCAAACCCCAAAGCGAGGACATGATCAAAAAATAAAAGCTACACAACAGAAACGCAAACAAACCCTAATCAACAGGCCTCGCCACCAAACGGGCTCCAGGAAAAGGAAAAAAAAACAAGCGTAAGCTGCGTGCCAGGCGGCGAGGACACAAGCTGCGGAGGTGGAGTTGAACGCGTCCCAGGGGGAAGACGGCGGCGGGGCTCCGCCGGGGCCTCCGGGGAGGCCGGGCCTCGGCTCGCCCGTGCTGCGGGAGGACGCGGTGGTGCGTGCGGCTCCGAGCGCGCGCAGGGTCGCTCCAAGGACAGCGCCGGGCGGCACAGCGGGGACCCCGTGTGCCCAGGGGTGGCACGGGGGCTTGCAGCGGCAACCCGGCCTGGGAAAAGGCGGCTTTCCAGCTGGATTGAAGGCGGCGCGCGTAGGTCAACTCGCCTCAAGGTCGCGCAACGAGAGGCGGTGCCGGGCAAGGAGGAGCTGCAGGGGACAAGTCGCTGTCCCCAAGGGGGATGCACATTGCGCGAGGCCACGGGGGTCTCGTGCAGGGGCCACAACACCCGGGCATGGACACAGGGGCAGAACCGGAGAGGATGAGCGCTAGGGCCCACGTGCAGCCGCGCCGAGAGCCGCTCCGAGCGGGCGCCTTTGCAGGCCTGGAGCTAATAGCCGTGCTGCAAGCAGCCTGAATCACGCTGCTCCTGGCGCACACAGCCCTCCCACCAGCGCCAGCTCCTGCCCGAGCCGTGCAGCTATTTCTCATTCGTGCTCGCAAGGCCAGCTGATCTCCGCAGGACCGGAGCTCGGGAGACGGCTACGGCACAGGATGGAGGAGGGGGAGCGCTGCCAGAGCAGGAAGGGACTTCAAGGAGCCATCCCCGTGTCCCCCGTGTCCCTTCCCTGGCAGCTCCAGGGAAGCTCTGCAGGCTCCATCCGCCAGGATACCCTGCAGAGGGCAAGGCAGCAAGCAGAGCATCATGGCACGAAGCCAGCAGCAAGGCCGCTATGGAGACGGGCACATCCCTCGCTGCCCTGCTCAGCGCCCGCGTGCTCCCATCCGAGCCGGGAAGAGCAAAACGGCCCGGGAAAGGCCGGTGCCGGAGGGCAGCCAAGCCCTCGAAGGCCTTGGCGAGCCCCCGTGCCAGCGCCGCCCCGTGCCAGACGAGCGCCACAAGGTGCCCAGCTCCAGTGGGGAGCATTTGGCTCCCCGTGCACATCCCGGTATCCGAGCGGCTGCACCACTGAGGGAGCCCTTGGATGGGGGCGGCTCGCAAGGTCCTGGAGCGTCTGCTCCGTGCAAGCTCCCGGGAGCGGGAGGAAATCCCCTGGCGTCACGAGGGACGCTGGGCGCCGGGTCCCTCCTCCACAGCACAGTGGCGAGGGGACCATGACCGCCCTCCTTCCCTGGCTGAGCCGATTAGTGCTCCGAGATCCCTCGGGAAGCCTCGCGAGGCCGGAGGGCGGCACCGCTGCAAGGCCAGCGCGTCCTGTGCAGGGAGGCAGCYGCGGACCTCAGCCCGAGGGGCAGCCCAGGGCTCTGGGCATGCAGGGAAYGGCCCCTGCGGAGCAGGAGGAGCCAAGGCAGCGAGCAGAGCCGTGGCGGTGACTCTGCTGCCCCGGAGCGCTCAGACCGGTGACTCAGGACAGGCGCCGCGGGGACGGCTGGGGTCAAGCGGCCACCCTGGGCACCGGGGGAGAGCCCAGTAGCACCAGCAGCGCCACAGGCAGAGAGCGCCCCGTGTCCCTGCAGCACGGGGAGCGAGGGGACCCCGCGGCCACCCCACCAGCCAAAGCCCCCCCACGCGTGGGGGGTTTGCGAGGGGCGGCCACGAGCAGGCAGCGCCGCTCGCCCGCTGTCCCCGCGTGCGCTCGCTGTCCCCGCGCGCGCTCGCTGTCCCCGCAGGGTCCCCCCGCAGCGCTACGCGCAGCGCCCACCCACGCATTACTCACAGCGCGCTCATTCAGCGCCTCCCCTCGCGCCCCCCCGGCCCCCCCGCCGCCAAACACCCCCTCCAGGACGCAAGGGGCATCACACGGGGGTCCCAAACCGCGCGGGAGGCCGGGGCTCCCCCCCGCGAGCATTGCAGCAGCGCAGTGCCCTGCCTCGCCACACTGCGGGATGCAATTCCGAGCGGGAGCAGCTGCCGTGCATGCGGCCCTGGGCGCAGCAGCAGCGCTGCAGGGAGCAGGCGCCGGGATGCAGGATGCTCTCCCCGAGCGCGTGACGAGCCGGAGGATCCCGCTGCACGGCTCGCCCTGCACCTGCGGGGACGGCTGCGGGGGGTGCCGGGAAGGGGACGCGCAAGCAGGAAAAGCCGCGTTCTTCCCAGCACCGTCTCCCTGCTGACCTTGGACAACCCCGTGCCTTGGTTTACCCAGGAAGAGCCGCCCGCATCAGGGCCGGGAGTGGGGAGGGAGGAAGGGGGGTGGGCACCGAGGTCCCAAGGAGCAAAAGGACCCCAAAACCTGGGGGCAGGAGCCAGCTACAGCGGGGGACAAAGAGGACGGGGAAGGGGGCGAGTCCCTCCGCATCTGCCCTATCCGCACACGCAGGGAAGGGCAACCGCAGCTACGGCCCTGCGAGCCCCGCTGCCCGCCGCCGCCCCCCCGGGCTGGGGCTGGGGGGCCGGGGGCTGCAGCGCCGCCCCCCGCCGCGGCTCCCTGCGCAGGACGGGCGCGGAAAGGCGCCGGAGCGCCGTGCACCGGCCCCGCCGCACCGCACCGCACGGCCGCTGCAGCCCCCCCSCGCCCGCTCCCCCCCCGCGCCGCTGCAAACGCCCCAGACGCTCCCCGCACACCCCGCCGCGCGCAAACCCCGCGGAACCCCCCGCCGCGCGCGAACCCCCCGCGCGTGCTCCCGCCGCAAAGCCCCGCGCGCGCAGATGCCCCCGCCGCGCTGCAACCCCCGCCTCCCCCCGCGCCGCCCTCCGCCGGGGCACCCGCGGAAGGCGCCCCAGGCCCGCCGCGGGTGTCCGCGGCTGTCCGCGCTCCCCGCGGCCGCACTCACCTTGCACGGGCAGCCCGCGGGCGCCGAGCACACTTGCTACCCAAGCGGCCACATACCAAATCATAGTATCACCGGCCCGCCGTGCGCCGCATCTTCCGCCCGCCGGGCTGCCCGCCGGGCTGCAGCGGGGCCGGGGCCGGGCGGGCCGGGCCG
>NW_020455450.1:1047092-1057732 GCF_003342845.1 Nothoprocta perdicaria
GCCGTGCCCATGTCGCCGTTGTCGCCGTTGTCGCCGCCTCGCCGCACCTGCCCCTGCGCCGGCACGGCGCGCCGCGCAGCCTAGCCTGCGCCCTTTAGCGCCGCGGCACCGCCCCCGCCGCGCAGCCATTGGCCGAGGCGCGCCGGAGTGGGCGGCCATTGGGCGCCGCCGCGGCCCGGGCCCGTTTCAAGGTGGGTTGCCCCGCGCCGCAGTATCATGCGCACTGCCGGCGGCGGCGGGGAGCGCTGGGCGCGGGGTCACCGCGTCCCGTGTCCCCCCCCCCCGGGCCGCCCCCCGCGGGGTCCCCGCGCCCCCCCCCCCTGCATGGACCCCGCGGCACCCGCCCCGTGCCCACAAGTGTCGCCTGCACCGATGCATCAGCTCCGTGTCACCTTCGCATGCCCAATTGCGTGCCGCTGCGGGGTCACCTCTCTGTTGCGGGCTCTGCCGCTCGCTCCTGCACCTATGCATCAGCTGTGTGTCACCTCCCCGTGCCCGGCGATGCATCAGCGCCGTGTCACCTTCCTACCCGTGCKGTGCCGCTTGCTCCTGCACATACGCATCAGCTCTGTGTCACCGTCCTGTGCCCAGCTATGTGCCGTCTTGGGGTCACCTTTCCGTGCCCTAGTTGTGCCGCTTGCCCCTGCACTTGTAGATAAGCTCTGTGTCACCTCCCTGTATCCAGCTTTGCCACTTGCCACAGTGCAACAGCTTGTGGTCCCCTCTCTGTCCCCAGCTGTGCCACCTGCCCCTGCACCTATGCATCACCCCTGTGTCATCCCCTTGTCCCCAGCTGTGTCACCTGCCCCAGTGCCAGAAACTGGCTGCAGAGGCAGGAGGACGTGGTGCAGGTGGYGGGGACGGTGCATGGTCCTGCCCCCAGCACTCACTGCTTTCCCGATGCCCACGTGGCTGTGGAATCATCTGGGGAGGGGGGTTGCGGAGCTGCTTCCAACCTCTTGTTCCCTTCCATGTCCTGCAACAGGCAAAACGACCCCTTGAAGCCCCTCATCCCTCAGATGCTTGAGAAGTGCAAGGAGCCCCCACCCCTCCTGCCCACGGCTCCCGCTCGCTTCCAGGTTTGCTTCCCTAGCAAAACCCGAGCGCTTCCAAACGCCTGACTCAGCTCTTCGTGCCGAGGTCTGGAGCGAGCGCTTGCAAACGCGCAGCCTCCCGTGCAGCCCCCTGCACCCTTGCACCAAGCGCAGCAGCCGCTGCGCTTCACCCTGTGACGTTAGGAGGCAGAGCTTTATGTCTCCAGCTTGCCGTAATTAAAGAGGGGGAATATAACAACAAGGGACAACGTTTACATGTTTGCTGCCCCAGCCCAAGCCGGGAGGCATCAGGAGCCCGGGATAGACAGGGGCCCAGCCCTGCTCCGGGCGCGGAGCAGCACCTAGGGAGCCGTCAAGGTCCATCAAAGAGCTGGAAACGTGGGCTGGGCCGGGCGAGCGCTGCCGGTTCACACCCTTGCCTCTCCACACTCCTTTGCTAGTTTGCTGAAATCCCTTCCCCGCTGCTTTCACACTTCTCTCCCTCTCTATTTATAACCAGATTATTTACATGAGCAGGGCACACCGTGTACTCTCGCGTCAATGCGCTGCGGGGCGAAGGCAGCCGGCGACGTGGCCGGGGCCCACGGCCACCGCCACAGGGGACAAAAATCCACTTCGGAGCACAGGGGAGCAAGGCAGCCTCTGCCCTCCAGGATCATCCCATCCGTTAGGAGGATAAGGAGCCGGAGCCCCGATGAGGCTGCACGGTGGGGCAGGAGCTGTCCTGGCGATGGCGCTTGCCGGGATGCCGGTCCCTGCACGTGCCCGGGACGGCGGGGCTGGCCGGGAAGGTGCGGGAGCGGCAGCCCCCGCACGGTGAGTGTCGCCGCCCAGGCATGGGATTATTCACGGCGCCCAGCACGGCGGAGTCACGAGCCCCACAGCACCTGCCGCCGCAGCGCGAGGCGGCGGCCCCCGTCTGCGGAGCGGGACTCGGTGTCTCACGGCATCCCACATCGCCCAGCTGTCACCTCCTCCTGCTCCGCAGCGGCTCCGCTCCCAGCTCCGGAGGCGCTGGGAAAGCACAGCAACTTTGCACGGAAACCCTGGGAAAGGGGCAGGCTGGAGCAGCAAAGGGCACGGCGGAGAGCCCCCGGCCTGGGTTTCCCAAGGACACRCGGGCAGATGGGCTCGCTCCCCGCAAATCCCTTTCCCCGCTGCCTCCCCGGGTGGCTCATCCTCCTGCTCGTGCTTCCAGCTGGCATGCGAGTAGGAATATCCTGCCGTGCCTTCGCCCTGCTCCGCAGCGTGGGTACCCCACCTGTGGCATTTGCCAAGAGCCGAGCCCGCTGCCGCGGAGAGGGGTCGGCTGAGTCACGCGAGCAGCTCGCGCCGCCCCGTCGCGGGTCTGCAGCGGGGCTCCTTACTCATCCCCGGCGAGCGGCAGCCCTCGCATTAACCTCTGCCTGGCACGGGCTCCACGAGGGATGCCCCATGCTCGGCGTGGAGCTGGGCACTCGGCGCCGCGCTGGGGAAGGGAGCGCGGAGGTGCTGCGGAAGGGCAGGGAGCGGGGGCCGCGCCAGGCGCGCCGGCTGCCGCAGAGAAGGGCTCTCTTGTGGCACCCGGCGCCGCTCAGAGCCGCCTTTGTTCGGCGTGGAGCAGCCGGCGGCCGAGGAACAGGGCCGCGCGCATCCGCACGCATCCGCATGCATCCGCATGCATCCGCGCGCGGCCAGCTGGGCCCGGCCCCCCCGCGCATCAGCGCGGCCACCAGCGGGCAACGAGCACCGAGTGCTGCTCCTGCAGCGGGGACGGCGCGGGAGCCCCGTGCAAGCCCCATCCGGCTCCTTTCCCGGTGCTGGCGCGCCGCTAACGCTGCAAACTGGCATTTCTTTCCCCGGATGCCACTTATTTATAGCAGCGCTTGACCTTTTCCCCAAGTTGACATCCTGCTTTCCTTTCCCCTTCCACCCACCCGGCTCCGGGAATGGCCCCGGCTCCCTTCGCAGCCGCTTGCACACGGAGATTCCCGCCAGGATGCTGCACAGGGAGCAAAACCGGGGCGGGAAACCGCTGTGTACAAGCACCCTCATCGGCTGCAAGGAGCCGCTCCGCCACAGGCAGCGGCTGCGTGGGTGGAAATCGCCAGCGAGACGCGGGGAGGGCAGCGGGAGCCGCAGCAGCTGCCGCTCTTCCCAGACCTGCTTTTCCCGCTGCTGTTTCCCGGGGCTGCAGGGAAATTAATAACCCCCCTCGGTGCGCATAGGCAGCCGCCTTCCCCGCGGCCCCAGCCGCCTTGCCCGCCTCTCCGCTCCAATTCCTGCCCCGGCGCGGGGCCCTCCGGACAAACTGCGATCGATCCCACACTGCCGCCTGCTCGATGCCGTCAGCCAGGGCATTGGGAAGTGGAATCCCAGCTCCCGCCCCGGCAAGGAGCCATCGGCACCCCGGAGCCAAAGGCCAGCCCAGCCTGGGATGCAGGCACAGCCTCCGTGGGATGCTCTCCACTCCCTAGCACCACTCCGGGACTTTTTCCAAGAATCCCCCGGTGCAGCACATGTGGCACCGGCTCAGGCGGGATTTTCCCTGGGATCCACGAGCAAGCCAGCTGTGGAGAGCAATTGAATGAGAGGGATCATTGCCGCACGGATGGGGCACATGCCAGGGTGGCCCTAACAGCTTCCCGGGAAGCAGATGATAGGAAGAAATTGCAAGGAAGCCGTAATCCCGGGGGGAGGCACGAGAATCCTGCAAGGAGCATTTGGCTTGTGGGGCCGGAGAGGCTTAGAGCCGGGGAGGGACATTAAACGTGCATGAGGGGATTAAGGCAGGGGCTGCCACGCAAGGGCACAGCTGGAGAGCGGCGTGGCCAGGGCCACCAAGCGCCACCAGGAGCTGCCGCATCCCACAGCGGCTTCATGCAACGCCAAAAGGTCCMCAGTGTCCCCTTCCATCCTTGGAAAGGGGATCCTTTCCATCCCCACACGGGAATGCAGGAAGGAAAACCCYGGGCACAGCCTTGTGGTGCTGGGTCGGCTGGGATCAACTTTGGCGCCGTCCCTCATCCTTCGGGATTTGTTCTCGGCAGCTCTAATCCTCCGCCTTGATTGCCGAGGCTCCCGATCTCATTAGCCAGGCTACGCGGCCCCGTTATGTGCGCGGGGAGGGGAAAATTGATATTAATCCCACCTCGATAATCTGGCATTTATTGATTTTTATTTTTAACCTGCGTGGAGGTGAGCTGCCCTGCTTGCAAAGGCCAGGCTTTTCCCGAGCTCTGGATAAACCGGCCTTGGCCTGGGGGTTGAGCATCCCCCGGCATCCCAACCCCATCCTGGAAGCCAGCCCTTCTCCCACAAAACCCACTCTGGATTTTTCCCCTAATTGCAAGGGAAAGCAAGAGCTTCCCCGGCCCTGCTTGGGGACATCCCCGCTCTCRGCTGCCTGATTAAGAGGGAGCCATTAGCATCCCGTCAAAGCAGCCTCTCCGAAACCAGCTTTGACAAAATTGCCACGGTGGCGGCGCGCGGAGGGAGCAGGCACCGCCGCCGCGCGCACTTTTCCATCATTTTGACAGCCCGCGCGCAGGCAGCTTGGGGCACCTTTGGGAAATTAGGGCTAATCCATCTCCGTGGCCGGGAGCGGGTCCGGGATGGGGCACCCAAGGGGGATTTGCAAAGCTAGGACTTTGTACGGCAGAATGCGACGGGCTGCAACGTCCCGGCGCTCCAGCCGCATCCACGACGCTCATTTAAAGCAGGAAAAAAAAAAATTGGCATGGAAAACTATGTATATTGCAAACCCAAATGTGTTGGGTTTTAATATGTTTTCCCAACCCAAACAAATTTGTTTCTTACTCTCGCAGACTGCGAGCAGGAGCTGCCCTAGAGCAGCATGTCCAAGGAGCCTGCGGCAAAGCGGGCACGATGGAGAGCCCGTGTCCCCAGAGAGCCCGTGTCCCCGGGGAGCCCGTGTCCCCAGGGAGCCCCTACCTGGCAGGAGAGCCRGTGCCCAGCAGCAAAGGGGCTGCCCTGGCCCCCCCAGCCCCATTTAAAGGCTCAGGGGCTGCAGCTGCGGCTCTGGTGGGGATCAGGCCTCAGGTGCTTCGTGGTGGCTGTGATTGCTCTGCATCCTTTCCAGCATCCCGGTCCTTTGGCAGCGTCCTGGGAAACGGTGTCCCCGTTGTCCCTGATGGTGACTTGTCCCGGCTCTGCCATGTGCTGCCCATGTCCTGCCCCAAGCAGCCCCTCCGAGCAGCCCACCCTGCCCTGGGGATGCTGCCCAAGGTGCCCTTGCCAAGAGAGCCTTAAACACGGAGCAAACCTCGGAGCGGACACATGAGCCCATGGCCGGGGAGTCAGGCTCCTGGCAACACCTGCTTTTGGCCTCCCATGACCCCTCCACCGGCTTGCTGCTCCTTCCTCCTCCTCCTCCTCCTCCTCGCGGGTGCCCAGGATGCTGCCTGCGGCGCGGGGCTGCAGGGCTGAGTAACGCACTGGGGCTGAGTAATCCCGGCGCTGCCGCCCCGTCCCGCATCCCCGCAGCGCTCCCTGCGCCCCGGCGGCGAGCGGAGCGGCTCCGGCRCATCCCCCATCCCTCCGCCGGCCCCCCTGCCTCAGTTTCCCTGGTTGGTGAGGAGGAATCCGCAGGGATCCGCGCTCCTCTCCGAGCTGCTCCCTTGCTGCCTGCGGGGAAACATGGCCCCGGTATCACGCGCTCGGCGCTGCCRGGGAGTGGGAAGGGAAGGGAAAGCAGGAGCAAGGCAGCCTATAAATGGAGAGGGAGGCAGCGGCCGCCGGGGCTTTGTGCGGAGCCGCTGCCTCCTGGACGCGGCACCTCTGCACTTCCCGATGGGGTATCCCTATTAGGATGGGGTATCCCTATTAGCCGGGCAGCTTCCCTCCCTCCCCGCCGGGAAGGCAAATCTGCAAGGCAAATATGCGCTACAAAGCCTGGAGGCAGGGAGGGAATGGGGGGGACGCGGCGGGCGCGGGGGGCTGGATGCACGGAGCGCTGGAGCTGGGAGCGAGGGAGAGTGGCCGGCGCAGCTCCCGCGAGCTGAGGGCCGGCACGATGGCAAGGAGACAGATGGGCGGCAATGGGAACATAAGTTAACTAGAAGGAAGCGGATAAACAGCAGGCACGGAGCAGATCCACGCGCATATGCTGCTCCGCACGTGGCCAAGCGCYGCCAGGATCCCGGCCCAGATCCCACAGCCAGGCGGTACAGGGGGTCCAAATTCCTGGTGGGAAGAGGCACCCAAGGCTGACTGGGAAAGGGGAAGGGCGCCGGGATCCCACGGAATCCCGGGATYGGCTGCCGCCGGGCACTGCTCTTGCTGCATGCACAGTGCATGCACTGAGTTTGTGTGGGCTCAGAAGCACCCAGACATATTCCTGGCAGGAAGATTATATRTAAGTATATATATTTATGTATATAATCTCGCAGGGGCTCTTAAACCCAGCGATGCCACCTCCAACCCACGGCATCCCCAGGCTGCCGGTGCCTCTMCGTATGTTCATGCCGCTCTCCTGGCCTTCCCAAGGCCGGGCTCCGGGCTCATCCCTGCGGCGCCTTCCCGGCACGCGCGGAGCGGGAGGCCTCGGGATGACTCAGGAGATGACGAGGCAGCCCGGCCTCCGGGAGGCCCCGCATCCTCCCGCTCCGGGMGCGCTCCGGCATCCAGCCCTGCAGCCGCCGCGGATCAGGACTCCCTCTGGCGGCCCCGGCCTTGCGCGGATGCCGGATCCTTTCCCTTGGGAAACACTTCCCGACACCGAGGAGCATCTCCAAGGGCCTTGCTRGAGGCAAGTGCTCCCCTTCCTTCCTCGCAGCCGCATGCACGAACACGTTGCAAAGCCCCCTGCCTTTGCAGATTGCAGCAGCCACGAGGGACCTCGGGGACAGCAGCCCCTGTCCCCAGCACGGGCTCCGCTTGCTTTGCAAAGCCTTTTGCTTCCGGAAGGCAGAAAAGATTGATGGAAATCTGCAGGGTGGAAGGGAGGAGTTGCTATATTTTTCCCCCCGGTCTGCTCTTATTAAAACATCCTTCAAACAAATAGGCTTTTCTTCTCGGATCTCATGCAAGTTTCATGTCACCACAGACGGGGGAGCTGGAGCCCAGCTATTAGCAGTGGCGCTCGGCCCTGCAGTGGGATTTTCCATGCGCTCTGCCCCTTCCCAAGCCCTGGCATCCCGGCCCCCCGCAGCGCTGGAGCGGGATGCAGGCGGGGAGCCTCTTGCCACCAGAGGGAACCCCTGGGCTGGAGAAGCCCTGGCTGGAGATGCCTCCTGGAACTGGTGACCCAGTTTCCGTGCTGCTGGTCCCAGCTTCTCTGACCTCCTTCCAGGGGCTGATCCAAGGGATGTGGGGCAGCAGGGATGTGCTGTGGATGCAGAGGAGTGCAGAGCCCAATGGGAAGGCAGAGCCAGGCCCGGACTCTCCAGCATTTACCAGCACTGCAAGGAAAAGCCGCTAATTCTGTGCGGGTGGATGAGGCGAGCAAGGAGAGCTGGGACACTCGCAGCAGTCCCCGGGTGGAAAACCAGCAGGGTTTCCAGCAAAACACAGGGAGCCTGCCAAGGGGTTGCCATTGCCGGGCACCATGGTTGGGTCAGGAGCAGCCTTTGCATCCAAAGCCACACAGAATTCCTTGTTGTTACCTAGGGGCGATCAGGCAAGGGGCATTTCCAAGCTTTGCAGCCAGTGCTTTCCTGCATGGAAATGTCTTCCCCTCCACTCACGGGTGCTGTGCAGGGTTGCAAGGAAGAAGCCGGACCCRGGAGGATCCAGGCTCCCAAACTCCCTCTTCTTCCCTTCCAAAGCCCTGGTAGGTCATGCAGTCATCAGCCATCCCTCAAAGATGAGCACAATATTTAACTTGGCTGCTTGGCTCTCCAAACAACAGGCCAAAATTCCCCGTGGTGCCATTGGGAGGAAGCCTGGAGAAGYGTCTGTTTAGGCAAAAGTATGGAATAAACTGCCATCTCCAGCAAAAATCCGAGCAGAACCTGCTGTCCTGGCCTGGGAAACGCAGGTGTCAGAGGAGGGAGAAGCAGTGGGATTAGCAGCAGCAAACTCACAGCTAAACCAGGTTTATGTCAGGATGCATTAGCCCGCCGTGACAGCGCGGACGGGTCTGCTCRTTTGCCATCTATAAGTGGCAACTTCTGCCTCCGACCTGCCTGCTGCAAATTAGCTGGCATCTGCCTAATCGCCTTTGCAAGCACAACTCGTGTGGCAGGGGTTACGCCCCTGCGAAGCAAGCGCAGAGCTCCACGGCAGGCGGGGGGAAAGTCCTTGCACTGCCTGGCTCGGGACAGCAGCAAAGGGACCTCATGGACACCCCGGGAGATGCCCGGGGAGCTGCAGAGTGTTTATGCAGCGGGGAGGTTCCCACGCAAGGYGCTTGCTGCTGACCCCTGCGTGCAAAACGTCCCGGGAAAAGTAGCTCTAATTAGAGGGCTGTGTTAAAAATACCCACAGTCCATAAACAGAGCRAGGCAGACGGGGAAGAGGCACGTGCCAGTGCGACTGACGCCTGGKGAGCGAGACGAGATTAGGGTCGACTCGGCCTCACACGTGCACGCGGTTCAAAATAGACGAGCATATGCCTGAGAAATGAACCCGGGGGAGGGCACGGTGGCCCTGCTGCGGGAGCGGGGTCGCGGTCCCTGACACCGGGCGATCAACAGCTTGTCTAGACTAGGGCTTTGCACAAAAAGACACGCTGGCTTCAACACGCACTGCGGCGTGAAGGCATCCTGCTCCGCCATGCACTGCCAAAGGAAAATGGCCCTGGAGATGCTTGGATCTTCTAACAAAACCGTGTCCGCTGGAAGTTGTCCCTGCGGCCCCGGGCTCCTGTTACACATATGGGAAATTCTCCTCRACTCTGAGCAAAGGGAGGTCTCCCAGGGCTGCTCTCCTCCTGTTGGGACAGTGTGATGGGCTCCAGTTGGGCTCTGGAGGCTTCCCAGAGCCTTTCTTGGGACAGGGAAGGAGCCGGTCACCATTCCCACTTCCCAGTAGAAGGAAGCAGGAGTGAACGCAGCGGCAGGGAGGGCTCCAGATGGACAGCCCGAGGACTCGGGCAGGCTGCTCGTGCTCSTGCAAGGTAATCGCGGCTCCTTGGCAGAGTCCTTGGCTCCTGGCACCTCCCGTCTCCTGCCYGCCGTGGGAATTGGATGGAGAGCTGCTCGTGACAGGCACAGCCTGTTCCCCCGGGTCTGAGCAGCAGCTTCACAGCAGGCCTTGGGCTTCGGCGCGGGCCTCCGGGCTCTGTAAGAACTTCAAGGATCTCAGTTTGATCCAAGCGGCCCTCAGCTGCAGCCGCATCCCAAGCCCTTGTGCGTGTTCCGCACAGCCCTTTGGAAGCCCCAAGGTGCTGCCTCTGAGTCCTTGGTCACCTTCCCGCCGCTCTTGGAGAGGCCCTACGGAGCCGCCCGTCCGATCCCTTCCCTCCCTCCAGTCTTGCTCTCTCGTCCCTCATTTTGAGCATCGTTGGGAAGCTCTTCAGAGAGCAGTGAAATCATAGGAAGAGACAGGTTTATGCTGCCCCTCGTCACGCCTGAATAAATCTCTGCACRACACGGGACTGCTCTGAGCCCATATTTTATTCTAGTCACTCGTTTCGACATTAAATAATGAGACAGGAGCTCCATTTGGGTGTGAAAACCAATGTTTTACATTGCAGAGCTTTGCTGTGCTGATGTGAGGGGCACTCCAGCTCTTGGATAGTATTTATGGTAGCTCCTTTTGTGCACCAGGTTGTACAATTCAGCTGGCTCCTCCAAACGGCCGGTCATCAGCATGGTCTTAATTGTGTCCTCTCCGCTGAGCGCTGGCAGCGAGTGACACAGGAACCCTGATTAACCCGGGCTGGCTCCCTGAACAAGGAGCACATGCCCAGGCCTATGATTATTTATTTATTATTTGTGTTTATTATAAAGCAAGGGCTGGGAGGGGAGGGCAGGAAGGTCTTCTTGGTGCTTATGAGCAGCAGCTCGGGATGTTCTTGGTGCAAAGTGACTTCTTGGGGCTGGAGTATGTGAAGAGGAGGTTGTGGAGAGGAGGATGTGGAGAGGAGGAGGCAGGGTGGAGGATGTGGAGAGGAGGATGCGGAGAGGAAGATGCAGGGTGGAGGATGTGGAGAGAAGGATGCGGAGAGGAGGATGTAGGGTGGAGGATGTGGAGAGGAGGATGCGGAGAGGAGGAGGCAGGGTGGAGCATGTGGAGAGGAGGATGCGGAGAGGAAGATGCAGGGTAGAGGATGAGAAGAGGAGGATGTGGAGAGGAGGACGTAGGGTGGAGGATGTGGTGAGGGGGATGAGGAGAGGAGGATGCGGAGCGGAGGATGTGGAGTGAAGGATGCAGAGAGGAGGATGAGGCGAGGAGGATGCAAGGCGGAGGCTGCAGGGTGGATGATGTGGAGAGGAGGATGCGGTGCTGGAGGATGAGGAGCAGAGGATGCAGGCATGGAGGCCATGGTGCCGGAGGATGCAGAGTGGAGGCCGTGGGGCAGAGGATGTGGAGAGAAGGATGCAAGGCGGAGGCCGCAGAGTGGAGGCTGCGGGGCTAGAGCCCGCGGGGCCGAGGCCGCGGAGCGGAGGCTGCCGGGGCAGGACGCAGGGGGAAGGATGC